>NC_083432.1:2104099-2267017 GCF_020745735.1 Hemiscyllium ocellatum | reverse complement strand
GAGTGTTATAGATGGCATGAGAAAGGGACATGTAACTCAGATCAGAAACTGGAATAAATAAGGTATCGGAAACATGAGCAAATACAAAACAAGAGAAACTACAATGGCCACACGTTATAAAGTCTTTAACAATAAAAGAAAATCAAACCGTATTCGTGCACAAGGGGGGCTAAGATTCACTTGCCTGATCAAACAACAAATGAAATGGCAAAGTCAAACAAGTTCTAAAATCAAACCAATTTCTAACAAAAATTTCATAACTGGAAACTTGAAAGTGAAGCAATGTTATAAAACCGGGGAATACTTTATACATTGGAGAATGGAAAATGGGAATATCAAGCAAATGTTTTAAATCTCAAAATTCGCTGAGAGAACAAATATTACAGAACATTGTGCATACAATGGTAACGAAGACTGATTGATTGGGTCTAATCAAATATCAACAACGTTTCAATAGGCTGGGGGAGACCGGAAGTGGACTGAGGTCTCCAATTCAGTTTGACAGTTTGTTCTTCCGCTGGGTAAATGTAACAGTGAGGACTGGTGATGTACACTGGGCTCACCAGAGTCAGCAACACACACAGTTATCACTGTCAGGAAGGCAGACCCAGGGATGGGTTTGTATGTTGGAGCCCCAGTCCCAGAAATCCTCCCACCAAGTCCTTACTCGAGTCTCCTTTACCTGTTGGTTGGTATTGATAAGTTGAAGATAGAAACAGTGACCATATAGAAAATGGCGCCCAGCGTGTCGGGTAAAATGGTCAATGTTTGTGGGGCATTGGCTGTACTGCCCGACATGCTGAGCGAGACACAAACTGCTAACACTGCAACTTGTAAGGTTCCCTGAAAGAAGTCCGAATAAACAAGTCCATGGTACACACCACCAAGTCAAGGGGCAGTCACCAGAACAATGCTGATATCTGAATGTTTAACTTTCGAGCAGATTCTGGTATCTGAATGTTTAATTTGAGAGCAGTACAAGAATGCTGATGTTTTAACTAAAGAAAATGTTGGTAGCTCATCTTCAGAAAAATGCTAATGTCTTAACTTGAGGTAATGCTGGCGTTTGTATGTCGGACTTAGAACATTCCTGATGTGTACGTTTACATTTAAGTATAACTTGATTAACATACTTTGTGATAACCCCATGACACGGGATTCTGCCTTGTATGAGAAGTTATATATAAATATGACAACGTTCCCAATTGAGAGCGAGAGACCACTGTCTAGCGCCCGCGTGGGCTAGCGTGGATCTGCTCCCAAGCTTGTTTGTATACGTGTATACTTGCAATCTTGAATAAAGACAGTACTGTTGACTTTATTAATCAAGTGGTGTTTCTCTGTTCTCGGACAGGCGTTCACAAGAAGCCAGCAAGCTCGGGCTGAGCTTCTACATTTTGGTGGCAGCGGTGGGATCCCAACGAAGGCGGCTCCTGGTGACGGTTGAACAGATATGGTCTTGCCGAGGCGAGGTGGACACGGGCCCAACTAGGACGTGAGTATACCATTTGGGACTCGCGACTAGTGTCTCCCCAAGCCAGGGGCGGACCTAGATCCAACTCACCGCAGCAGGAACTGCTACCGGACGGGATCCAGAACGAACCCGTGAACAGCTTTTGAAAGGAACCACCACCCAAGCGCTGGGAGCGCTATAGAAGGTAGGAAACTTTAAAAAGCGCTGGGAGCGTGGGTAGAAACAAGAATAGTTAGATACGTACGGGTTTAAAGTCCCTTGGGGTTAGAGTCCCCATAAAAGCACCACAGTACGTCTGTGTGGGAAGGTTTAAAGTCCCTTGAGCAGGATCTCATAAAAGCACCGCCCACAAGGTTTAGGGAAAGTTTAGGGAACATTATGGGACAGCTCATGGATAAATGTGAGGATCCGGGATCATTAATTGTAACAGTCTGCGCTGAATATCCTGAGGATGCGCACTCACTCAGGAAATTGTCAGGATGGCTAACAGAAAAATTGGGACCTGACGAATGGCCTGTAGGGGGTACGTGGAAATTGGAGATTGTAGAGAGAGCTACGGAGTTAGTATGGAAAAAGGGAACAGGGGGAAAGAAGGGTAAGAAAATTATGGCCAAATTAAGAAATGCATGCTTAAGAAAGAAAGAAAGAGGAAGATAAAAAACAACACGAGCAGAAGGTTTACAACAGTTGGTTACATAATGCTACAAAAAGGGGTTAAGTGTCACCAAGGGTGGGCTTCCTTTGACCCTCCATGAGCTCAAGGTTGCATGTGCAAAATTTGATGAAAATACTAACGAGAACAAACTTGGCCAACCAAGCGGTGGAGACGGCATTGTCAGACCTGAGGCTGGTGCAGGATGGGAAGATAAGGGAAGTAGTTCCAAGAACATGGAATCCCATCCCCAACCCCCTTCACCAGGCACAACACCCCCGAAGGCACGTAGTGAAAGAAAGTTTTACCCCAAGCACAGGGAAAAAGGGATATCGGCTTCCACCTCATTATGAACCCGAACGGCAATTGCCCTACCCTTGGACAGAGGAGGCTGACGATGACAGTTCAGAGACAGAAGACCCTCAGGTCACATGTTCCCATGCGTACTGTTCCTAACCCTCAAGCTGGACGGGTAATAGTCCCCGCCCAGCCGAACGCTAACCCTCCTGTCGCTGCGGTTCGTCCCTCCCCCCTACCCTAGAAATTTTTACGCCATAGAAACCGCAGGAAATTTTGGCACTGACTATGAATCTCCCTGACAAAGATAGGGACCCACAAAAATGGTGTGAATCAGTGGAAAGTATTTGGCAGGCTTATGGGGCAGTGGGAGAAGATATCTGGAACTTTTTGAGGGTTGTTTATTGGCTCTAAGTGGACAAAATTTTTGGAAATTTTAAATATGCCCCCTGGTGCCAACAGTTGGACTGCCTTTACAGCACAACACCCGAACCAACCACAGCAGGAACAGGAAATTAAGGAGCAATGCGGCAGGTCCTCAGAAAACTGGTTGATTTAGCAAAAATCATTGACCTAAACCAAAAAAGGGGGAGGGTTGCTTTAATTGTGGACATCCTTAACCCGGCAACTTTTATGTCTGACATTCCTGCTGAGACTCCTTTCCCCGTTCACGATTGTGCCCACAAAATCATGCTAGACACTAGGCCCAGACTTGATTTGACTGACCGCCCCCTCCCACATCCCGATGTCACTTTGTTCGTGGATGGTAGCTCCTCTGTAAACAAGAATGGAGAACGGGTGGCTGGATATGGTATAGTAGATGTGGGGGGCAGGATTGTGGAGCAGCATCGCCTCATACCCGCAGTATCCGCTCAGAAAGCTGAATTAATTGCATTAACTAGGGCATGTGAGCTCGCCTCCGGACTTACAGCTAATATTTATACTGACTCTAGATATGCCTTCGGGGTCGCCCATGATTTTGGGACACTGGGAAAATCGAGGTTTCCTCACCTCATCTGGGACCCCCATCGCACACAGGGAGGAGATTATTAATTTGTTACAGGCCATTCAAAGTCCTCGCGAATTGGCCACTACTAAATGTTCCGCGCACTCTGCCGGAACGGATCCAGTTTCTATGGGAAACAGACAGGCATTTGAAATTGCTAAACAGGCTACGGGGCTCCCATGCTCCTCTATGATGGTTCAGAGGAAATCTATTAGGGCCTCAGTTCCTGACAAGCCGCCTCCCTCCACCGCTGATATTGTTGCTTTACAGGGGGACGCCCCTGACAATGTACTTCATGAATGGACTGATCTGGGATGTTTCAAAGACGTTGACGGTCTTTGGAAAACCCCAGCAGGCCAGGTGTGTATGACTGATGTTTTAGCCGTCTGGGTGGTCGATGTCGTCCATCACTTAACGCATTGTGGGGCTAGACAAACTGCAGATTTAGTCTGGGAATCTTGGTGGCATCCCAGGGTCTTGCAATTGGCTAGAGCACAAAGCAAAAAAATGCTTGACATGTATGCAGCATAACCCCGGCAAGGGGGTCCCCTGTGAACAGGGTAGAACCCCGCTGCCTGAAGGCCCATTCGACACGTTGCAAGTGGACTTCATTGAGCTACCCAGAACGGCCAAGTGTAAATATGTTTTAGTTATTGTAGATGTTTTTAGTAAATGGATTGAAGCTTATCCTGCAGCCGATAACAAGGCTGACACTGTTGTTAAGACTTTACTCAAGGAGATTATCCCTAGATTTGGTGTCCCGCGGACACTCAGTTCCGATAATGGCCCTCATTTTGTGGCCCTTGTTAGTCAAGAACTTTGTAAAGTTCTAAATATCAAACAGCAGTTCCACTGTGCCTACCATCCTCAGAGCGCGGGTTTGGTTGCATGTGCTAATCAAACCTTGAAATCCAAATTGGCAAACTGTCAGCTGACAACGGTCTCTCGTGGCTTCAAAATTTGCCCATTGCCTTGTTTCAGCTCCGGGTGTCCCCGGCAGGAGCCCACCGTCTCTCCCTCGCCGAGATTTTGTATGGGCGGCCCCTCCGCACTCCCTTTAGCTCTGACTTCTCTGATTCTCCTGTTGACATCCATCAGATGTCAGATGGGATGATCTCCTATGTTTTATCCTTAACTGATGCCTTACGCATGAACCATGCGATGGTTAAAGCTGCCAGGCCTTTGCGGTCGGATTTGCCGTTGCCTCCAAACATCCGACCTGGCACCTTTGTATTGATCAAAAACTTTGCCAGAAAGCACGGCCTGGAACCCCGGTGGGAGGGCCCTTTCCAAGTCCTCCTTACCACCCCTACTGCTGTTAAGGTTGAGGGTCGTAAAGCCTGGATTAGCCTACACCATTGCAAGCTTGTTGGGGAGGAATGAGAATAAGGGGCAGCTACTGCTGTATGTATTTTCTCTTCCCTTGACATAGGTGCCACTAAGGAAGGAAGACTAAAGGAAAGTGAAACGATGAAAACCACCATCTTCCTCTCTGGCCTCTGCCTAACAGGGACATCAACGCAGACCAGTAACACCACAAGCGGTGCAACTTCTACTCTTCAAGGGCCTACAAGCAACTCTAGTGCAGTCACCGCTGATACTTCAACAAGAGCAGGCACCCCTGCGACAGCTTCAAACTCTACAGATGTTACTACTAATATGGCTAATGGTTTTGTGAGTATGGCATCAAGCATTGTTTCTGGTGACCCCAATGGTGTAGTAATAACCCTTAGTGGCCTCGTGAGTACTGAGAGTGACAATATGACTACCAGCACCCACCCAATGAGTTTACCACCACCCAGAGTGACAGATACCCAGTTTAATAATATAAGTGAGTCCAGTCAGGCCCTAGCTATCCCTTGCAACCTTACTGGGGATTGGTGGGTATGGACACAGGAGAATAGCATAACACTGAGTAACACAGGCCCCACTAGAATAGTTCAGGTCAGATTGAACGCCACGTGTGATCATCATGGCTCGGATGGCAGGGGTTAACCAGACAATTTGTCCCTTGGTCGGCTTTCCCGACGACTCCAATGCCACTTCTAATTATAGCAGCATAGTCATCCAAAATATTGCATGGTCGCAGGATTGCGTAAAGCATTTACAAAACCTAACAGGACTTCGACAGTGGTGCCCCGAATATAATATCACAACTCTGGATGCCAGGACAGAATGTCCCCGTAATATAACAATTCATAACACTGGCACCTGCCAGGAAGTAATGTATGTATGCCTACGTGGAAATGGCACCAAATCCGGTGATACCTATACGCACCTAAATGATACACGCACGTGTTGCCATGCTTTTGTGAATAATACCGCAGCGGACCCCAGAGACTATTAGTTCAACTTTCCCGGTTGCTTAAAATCCAAAAACCTCGCCCGCCTACCGCACCGTTTCCTTGAGATCCACCGAAAGAAATGAAGCGATCCACCAAAAGCAACGAGTCTTATCGGCAACACCTTTACTGGCTTCCTTGAAAAATTAAAAAATCATCTTGACAATCAGACTGATGAAGGAAAGAATACCAAAATAGTCTGCTTCCCAGGCCCACACTCGGTAGGGTCCGGATTCCTCATGATGGCAGTCCCTACGAGTCAGGATGAACTCTGCAGTCTTACCTATAGACGTACCCAACAAATCCCAAAACTTATTCCCTATAGAGACATTTCTGACCAGTATCCGATCCATTATGGTTACCTCAGGAGTTGTTATAACACCTGGCAAGTGATACCGAAAGGTTTTGCAGTCGCGGTGGTGCCAGAATTTAAATGGTGCATTCGCAGTGCTACAGGAACGCATGACATGGGGGACTTAGAAGACAACAGATGCCAGGAAATAATATATCAGGACGAAACCAAGTCAGACCCCTTTGAGGGCTTCCCAGAAGATGATTGGGACCAGTGTGTTAACGAAAAGCCTCATCCCGATGCACCTACAAGCCGCATGGGTGCTGTCCTCTTCCATGCTAAACACTGCATTACGCCTGCACTTAACGGGACATTTTGGTTATGCAATCACACAGCCTATGAATACCTACCCATTGAGTTTAAGGGCACCTGTGCGCTGATATATTACCTCCCAGCATTCCGGTTATTGAATTCAACCCCAGAAGTTAACAGCGAGTGGAAGAAGTGGCACGACCTTAATTCAAATTACAAACCTCATACTCGAGGCAAGAGAGACCTGGTCCACCAACAGTCATTTTGGAGCAGATTCTTTGGCGCCCTTCTGCCCAATTGTGGGGTTATGCAAGCCCTGGACCAGATTCGTGATCTCAGTCACGAGCTTGAGGAAATGGCCAGAGCTGCTGCGGATGCCCTGGGTCATTTGCCACACGAACAGGTTGCTATACGAATGGTGGTCTTACAGAATAGGATGGCTTTAGATTATCTCCTAGCAAGCCAAGGGGGAGCATGTGCAATTATTGGCCCTGAGTGCTGTACCTATATTGAGGATGAGAGCTCGGCTGTATATAATGACACTTCACTAATTAACGACATTGCCACTAAGGCATATGATCTGGACCACACAGTCTCAGATGAGGCCTGTGCCTGGTGGAATCTACTGTGTCAGCTGCTGGGATGGCTAAACTCTATTGGGTTGGACATTCTCTCCATTCTGGCCATCATTCTTGGCATCTGTATTTGTATCCGAATCGTTTGGGCCCTTATCAAAAGAAGTTGTCAGACTTGTTCCGCACGACGCCGACGTGAAAAAGAGTCAAGCCCGATATGGACACAGAAGGAAGGGTTGACATCTACACTTTTGGCTGATGACGGTTCAGATGTAGAAACAGGCAGGGAGTTTGCCCGACTTCAACGTATTAATATCTGAGTTTTATCATAAAATGATAAAAAGGGAGGAATGATAAGTTGAAGATAGAAACAGTGACTATATAGAAAATGGCGCCCAGCGTGTCGGGTAAAATGGTCAATGTTTGTGGGGCATTGGCTGTACTGCCCGACATGCTGAGCGAGACACAAACTGCTAACACTGCAACTTGTAAGGTTCCCTGAAAGAAGTCCGAATACACAAGTCCATAGTACACCCACCAAGTCAAGGGGCAGTCACCAGAACAATTCTGATATCTGAATGTTTAACGTTCGAGCAGATTCTGGTATCTGAATGTTTAATTTGAGAGCAGTACAAGAATGCTGATGTTTTAACTAAAGAAAATGTTGGTAGCTCATCTTCAGAAAAATGCTAATGTCTTAACTTGAGGTAATGCTGGCGTTTGTATGTCGGACTTAGAACATTCCTGATGTGTACGTTTACATTTAAGTATAACTTGAATAACATACTTTGTGATAACCTCATGACACGGGATTCTGCCTTGTATGAGAAGTTACGTATAAATATGACAACGTTCCCAATTGAGAGCGAGAGACCACTGTCTAGCGCCCGGCGTGGGCTAGCGTGGATCTGCTCCCAAGCTTGTTTGTATACGTGTATACTTGCAAACTTGAATAAAGACAGTACTGTTGACTCTATTAATCAAGTGGTGTTTCTCTGTTCTCGGACAGGCGTTCACAAGAAGCCAGCAAGCTCGGGCTGAGCTTCCACAGTATCATGGGCCTGCCGGAGTGGGGTGGGGGCGGAGAGGTCAGGAAGAAAATTGCAGGTTAGGAACTTTCTTCCTGACCTCTCTGCCCCCACCCCACTCGGGCCTATCACCCTCACCTTGACCTCCTTCCACCTATCACCCCTCCCCCAAGTCCCTCCTCCCTACCTTTTATCTTAGCCTGCTGGACACACTCTCCTCATTCCTGATGAAGGGCTTGTGACCGAAACGTCGAATTTCCTGTTCCTCAGATGCTGCCTGACCTGCTACGCTTTAACCAGCAACACATTTTCAACTCTTCTACACCATTGTTCTCCTCATCAGTGAGAACCATTTCTTCCAATTGCCCATTTATATTTGGATTCCAGATTTCCTTTAACGGTTTCAATTTACTAAATTTTTGTCGTTATACTATAACCCTCGAGTGAAAATGAGACACAAGGCCTCCCTCGCGAGTCCTAGTATATAAAAACCCATCTGCGATAGATTGTGGGAGATGTAATAGTTCTTTAACCGCACTTTCAATTATATTATCAAGTCTATTAAGATAATTCAGTGATGCTTCTGATAAAATTAATAATAATAAAGTCTAGGGATAAAATATACTTTCAAGAGTTCCAATTTCTGTACGGATTTTAAGAGATCGTTTAAGATTATTTATCCAGTCTCCTAGCAGGTCTTCCCAATGTGATTGGCTTATCCCAATCCACGGATCAATTTTTGCACCCAGGTATTTATCGGTGCTTCCAGGATCTATAACCTGTATCTCTCCCTCATTACATTTCCAGTTAGCCCTATTATTATAAATAAATGTTTTACTTTTATGAGCAAAGTAAATTCCTTTAGTTTTTCTCATGTTAACCTCCATACCAGTATTATTGTAAAATCTTTGTCAGTTTTAAATTGTAAGCCATTCCTTCATAGGATTGGCTGATAAATGCTGTGTCATCGCAAACACTGGGGTTACACAATGGTGCCCCTCCCTATCCTGATCTAAAAATATTCCTTTTTAACCATCTTCAATAGTGTTTATGAGGGGGTCCATAACTAATGGGGACTATTTTGTGACTTAGTGCCCACTTCCTTACCGCGAATCCTGTTTTGTTTTAGGAGTGATCTTCTTTTATCGGAGATTTGTTTCGGTGTTTTAGTTCTTAGGTTTTCTGCAATGAGTTTATGAATATGTTTACAGCCTGTACCTTCCTGCTTTAACCGGTTTAACATTTCTATTTCAGAGTTGGACCAAACTCCTACCTTTCTCTACCTTTACCAAATTACCTTTCTGTGATATTTAGATTTGCTTTATTATGCAACAAGAAGCTATTAAGATGTGCATGGTACCCTAGACATTTAATATACAACCAAACTAAATATGTGGTATGTCTTGCTACTTTATTTTATATATACTGGCTGTTTTATTTTAAGGAAATGTTAATGTTTGGGCTAATTTACGTAAAGATTGATCTTCTAACGATCAGTATTGCAATGTAAGCAGTTAGTAAGAAAAACAAGCTAGCTGGGGGCAAGGGGTCAGCTTTGAAAAATAATGAAACCTTGAGCGAGACAATACTTCTGCTAATATGGTGCAAAAACAACCAGATAAGAGTACAAGGTGCGAGACGGTTGCTAAGTTCAAGGGCTGAAAATATCATTAGACAGGGAAGTGGGTTATGCGGCTAGAGTTCGAGACAATGAGGACATGATCATATGCTTTCTCTGTAAGAAATGAGATCATTGTAAAGCAATGACCCTCGTGACCTCTAGGGGCCATAGGGGAGGCTCTAAATTGCTATATAAGAAAGATTGCTGTAATGATTGGGTACGCTTTTCTTTGGAAAGGCGTCCGATTCTGCAGAATTTGTTAATAAAATCTTTGTTCTCTTGAATTTGTCCAGAGCAATTATTTAGAAGTGAATTTTCATTTCTAACAACTTGGGGGCTCGTCCGGCTCCACACTCCGGCTGCGGTGGGCTCGAGGAAGGACATCGGAGACGGTGCACCCTACCGAGTTCGGTAGTCCCCGATTCCTTACTCGCCGTCCCGCTTCGTGGCTTGAGCGAGTGGTATCCGGGAGGCTCAGGAGAACAAAGAGGGAGGAGACTGGCCAGTCATAAAGGGAAAAACGGGCAGGGGATCGAGTAATTTCGGTGCACCGAAGCCAGGTAGGCACAGATTTCTTCTGTTGCGTTCGGACAGGTTTGGTCTCTGATGCACGAAACTCAAGGACACCTTGTCTTGTCAGGTGTTGTTTACGTACCGGAATCTCTGCGCTCAATCAGTTACCAGGGTTTGGTCTCTGCTTGATGCACAGGACTCAAGGACACCTAGTCTTGTCAGGTGTTGTTTACGTACCGGAGTCTCTGCGCTCAATCAGTTACCAGGGTTTGGTCTCTGACTGATGCGAAACTCAAGGACACCTTGCCTTGTTTGGTGTTGTTTACGTACCGGAGACTCTGCGTTCAGTCAGTTACCAAGGGTTGATTACCTGTTGCCGCTACCTGGTCGATCATAAGGAAATCCGGTGAGTGTGGGATATTCTTGTTTCTCGCACGGGCGGTTTATTTGCTTGTACTTATCTTCGGCATGGGAAACGGGGCACAAGAGTGCCTGAACCGTTGCCTGATGAAGAATACAAGGGGGTGCCGGATGATAGCCCGTTAGGACGAATGTTATGTAACTGGAGTCATGGAAAAAGAAAGGGGAAGTCTAGACAAAAAATGGTTAAATTTTGCGAAAAATGGTCACAACAACCTATTCAAGGGGGTTCTGTTTGGTGGCCCAAATTTGGATCGGACGAGGATTGGGTTTGTCAAATTTTAAATGATCATTTAAAGAATAAATATAATCCAAGACTAAAACAGAGAGAAACAGAGAGAGAGAGAGAGACATGAGGAGAAAAGGGGATAAAGAAGTAGTGAGACTGTCCCCGCACGGGAGGTCCCGGTTGGGGAACGGACCACAGGATTTGTTGTAGCCCCATTAAACTCAAATGATATAAGACAACTGAAGTTTTTTTTACCAGCAGTTTGCAGTAAGACCGACAGAGAGAGAGAGAGAGAACTGCTTGCAAAACATTTAACTCTCTGTGATTCGGGTTGAATGCACATTTGTTTGTTGGTGATTGAATGAGGAAGTTTTATTCACTGGAACTTGAGTTCCAGGATTGTTTTAAGTGTGATTTTTATGAAAACTTAACATGATTTGTGGGCGGCACGGTGGCACAGTGGTTAGCACTGCTGCCTCACAGCGCCTGAGACCCGGGTTCAGTTCCCGACTCAGGCGACAGACTGTGTGGAGTTTGCACGTTCTCCCCGTGTCTGCGTGGGTTTCCTCCGGTGCTCCGGTTTCCTCCCACAGTCCAAAGATGTGCAGGTCAGGTGAATTGGCCATGCTAAATTGCCCGTAGTGTTAGGTAAGGGGTAAATGTAGGGGTATGGGTGGGTTGCGCTTCGGCGGGTCGGTGTGGACTTGTTGGGCCGAAGGGCCTGTTTCCACGCTGTAAGTAATCTAATGATTTATTTTCACTATGTGAAGGACAGTTGTAGTTAGGACTTCCATAGTTATTATCTGAGACCTTGGATTCGGCTAAGACAGTTATGATTATTTTATGACCTAAAGTATTGTAATTGAGAAATAGTTAGGAGTACACAAGAAAACTAATTTTGGATCTAAATTAGGATACTAAATTTGGGTGATTACAGTGGGTTTTAAAATTTGGGAACTGTATGTATTTTATATTTTAAATATTAAATACTAAATAAATGGATATAAATATATAAATATGTTTACAGTTTTGGAACAGGCTTTAAAGTTAGTCAAGCATGAATTATTAAAATTGGTGTTTGAGGATATGAGAAGTTTGGAACATTACAATATTTCTTAAAAAGTGCCGATAGGGGACAAGGAAATTGGGTTTGTGTGTGACCCCCTCACCAGTGGGGAGGTCGGAACATTTAAAAGGAAATGACGGTCCTGGATGAGAATCCAATAGGATTGTCAGAACAAATTAATTAATGTTTGAGGCCCAGTCTATATATGTGGGCTGAGATAATGTCTATTTTTGAATATACTATTTACTGGGGGAGAAAGGAGACTTATATGGGGATACTGAATAGGGAGTGTTAATTGAGATTTTTTTAAAATAAAACTAGTAACAGCGCCGGTATTAAGCTTGCCGGACAATTTGGCATGGGAGGGGGATGGTTAGGGGTGAGGACAAATATCCCCTTCAGAACCCTAACTGAGACAACCATAATATAGAAAAGTGAAATAATATACTAGACATGCAAAATTTGATAATCCGAGGGATACAAACTTGCATCCCCAAACAGCGAAAGTTAGCCAAGGTTTTCGACCTGAGGCAGGGAAAGGACGAGTCTCCCTGTCCATTCTTACACAGATTAAGGGAGCAGTAGAAATGAGTACAAAGGCATGGCCTGATATCCAGAAGAAGTTACAGAAGATAGAGGACGGGAGCGGTAGAAATGAGTCGGAGTTGTTACAGGAGGTTCAGAAGGTATTTGTACGGAGAGGCATAATGGCGGAGGAACGGAAGGCTAAGATACTGGTAGCAGTAGTATGGGAGGACTGTATGAAAGACAAAAGGAGTTGGATAAATACGGTGTTTATCTAAACCTGAACATTTATGTCTGTGTGGGCCGCCCCCCCCCGTAGGAATTTTGTGTTGGTGAAGATTTATGTGTGTCTTTGTGTGTGCAAATTTGATTGTAAAAAAAAAGTCTCTGTGGATGTGAGAATTTGTGTTTATGTATGGATTTTTTTTATATATAAAAAAAGGGTCTTCTCAGCTAACAAGCAGTTTAACACTTTGTGGTCTGGCTTGAATTCATCTGTTTGTTAGTGCATGAATGTTTGAGTGTTTGTCACCTAGAGCGTGAGTCATGAGATATGTGGCTTCGCTGTTTCTCGTTTACTCCACCAGGGATTCCTGACTCAGACCCCTCCACTCGATATCCACCTCCACAAAGTGGAACCGGGAGACTGGGTTTTGATAAAATCCTGGAAACCGAAGAAACTCCAATCACTCTGGGAGGGACCGTTTCAGGTGTTACTCACCACCGAAGCTGCCATACGAACAAAAGAAAAAGGGTGGACTCACGCCGCCAGACTAAAAGGCCCGGTGTCGCCGCCCAAAGAGGACTCTTGGTCGTGTGAGGCCGGAGACAGACCGTTGGTGGTGAAGTCAAAGAAACATCAAAAATGAACTCTCTTGGGACTCTTTTGCTACATACTGTATTATTATTTGCCTTCCTTTTAGTGGGGAAATTGACTGGTAACTGTGATAAATGCGGATCTTTTATATCCCACTCCTCTTATGCAAATAATACTCGCTGTTATGACAAATACTCACGCCAAAAGTGCTGGGAAAAGGGAAAACTATACTATCAAGTAAAAAACAGGGGATATCTCGGTCTATCTAAGGCTGGGGTCTATCGTTGCCCCTTTATAAATTACGAATGGTTGTGTATGTCAACAGACAGTTTACAGGGACATGCTGAATTGCTGGAAACAGATAAAAGAAGACCTAAAGGGGAATGTGCCAAATGCGGCGCCATAGTTCAACTGGGAGATCCTAATTTCTTCTCCCTTTGCCATGATGAGGAGTCCCGGGAGGAATGTTGGGAGGATGGGAAATTGTATTATCAAATGTTAAATAAGGGATTTATTGGATGGCCTGAAGGGAGGGTCCATGAATGTATTTGGGAAGAACACGAATGGGTCTGCATTAAAAAAAAAGACAGTTGGAAAAGGCTAACAGGCCGTGCGACAAATGCCGCCAAACTGTGAAATGGGGAGACCATGTCTTTCCGGGGTCTTTTGTGTTTCACACTAAAATAAGTGGTGCCTGTTACAACCGGGAGAAAATGATACCATGTTGGGAGGATGGGGAACATTACTACCAGGTATTCAGCCTGGGATATTACACGAGTGGAAATATAGACTGTCCACTTATGGAATAATGGCTCTGTATCAGTTTTACTGGCTCGGCAGCGGACCACTTTGACCGGGTTATGGAAATATATCCCGGGTTAGAGAAATCTATTCCAAATTACGATGCCAGAATAGCCGCCTCAGCCAAGGTCTCCTCCCTCTATGAAGACATTGAGAGTCGGCTTACTCTTCCTGATGTTGCTAAAAATCTCTTTATTGACTTCACGTCTCAGATTGCCAAAATTTTAAATGTGACGAGCTGTTGGGTTTGTGGGGGTCCGCATATGACCGAACAGTGGCCGTGGACAGGGGAGAGTTTGGACGTTCAGGAAATCCTCGAATACAATTGGACTTACTCCAAAAACAGAATTTATCAAGTCTGGAAATTGCAGAATACCCCGGCGGGCCACTTCTGCGTTGGGAAAAAAGGGTCCCGCCCAGTTGGTGACAGCCCCTGTCAGCGGGTCTTGAATCTCACCACAGACACTTGGTGGCCCCGACCCTTGGGTTGGTTTCTCACCAAACAACCCCTTGGGTTGTCTATCACCCAACAAGGGGATCTCAACTGTAGGCGGTTGCATCCCACCTCTGATTCCTGGAATTGCAGTGGTTCTGGCCCTTATGCGGGAATGCCGGGAATTAGGGAGGCGTGGGACGGTGTTGCCAGGGACAGTGGAGGGGGTCCGGCTCCCGATGGTTTATTTTGGATTTGTGGGGATCTGGCGTATTCCAGGTTGCCCGAGAAATGGGGTGGCTTATGCTTCCTCGGTATAGTCAGACCGGAGTTCTTTCTCCTCTCTCGTGATCAAGGGGCTGACCTGGGGGTTAAGTTGTTCGACTCCCTGCAACGGAGGTCCGGAAAGCTAGCACGGAAGCGTAGGAGTGCTAGTCAGTGGAATGTCCACCAGTACGGAGACATCCACTTGGCCAAGTGGGGCGCAGATTGGCCACCGTCCCGTATCATTGAGTATTATGGGCCGGCAAGTTGGGCTCAGGATGGCTCTTGGGGTTACAGAACTCCAATTTATATGCTTAATCGCATCATTCGCTTGCAGGCGGTGATGGAAATAATCACCAACAAAACCGCCTTCGCATTGGAATTACTGGCTAGACAGCAGTCTCAAATGAGGGCTGCAATATGTCAGAATCGTCTTGCTTTAGACTACCTGCTTGCCTCTGAAGGGGGTGTCTGCGGGAAGTTTAACACGACAAATTGTTGTCTGGAGATAGACGATAACTACGAGGCTGTCCTAAAAATCACCCGGGACATCCGTAAAATAGCCCATGTACCTGTCCAGACGTGGCGACCTATAGGGGACGCTAGTTGGTGGAACACGCTTTTTGGGGGTGGCTGGTGGCTCATGGCATTAATAATGATGGTGGGTGTCGGGGCCCTGTTCCTCGTTATTCCCTGTCTGGTTCCTTGTGTTAGGGTATTGATCCAACGCCGTATCGCCCAGATGCAAGCCATTGCCATACCCCAACATGGTACTCATGAACTTAAAGTTTTACTATTGAAAAGACAGAAGGACCTCCCTGAGCCGTAATTCAGCCTGTTCTGTTACGCATGCACATCTTAAAAAGAAAAAGAGTGGAGTTGTGAGATTTAGATTTGCTTTATTATGCAACAAGAAGCTATTAAGATGTGCATGGTACCCTAGACATTTAATATACAACCAAACTAAATATGTGGTATGTCTTGCTACTTTATTTTATATATACTGGCTGTTTTATTTTAAGGAAATGTTAACGTTTGGGCTAATTTACGTAAAGATTGATCTTCTAACGATCAGTATTGCAATGTAAGCAGTTAGTAAGAAAAACAAGCTAGCTGGGGGCAAGGGGTCAGCTTTGAAAAATAACGAAACCTTGAGCGAGACAATACTTCTGCTAATATGGTGCAAAAACAACCAGATAAGAGTACAAGGTGTGAGACGGTTGCTAAGTTCAAGGGCTGAAAATATCATTAGACAGGGAAGTGGGTTATGCGGCTAGAGTTCGAGACAATGAGGACATGATCATATGCTTTCTCTGTAAGAAATGAGATCATTGTAAAGCAATGACCCTCGTGACCTCTAGGGGCCATAGGGGAGGCTCTAAATTGCTATATAAGAAAGATTGCTGTAATGCTTGGGTACCCTTTTCTTTGGGAAGGCGTCCGATTCTGCAGAATTTGTTAATAAAATCTTTGTTCTCTTGAATTTGTCCAGAGCGATTATTTAGAAGTGAATTTTCATTTCTAACACTTTCTTTTCTTTATTTATTTTAATATTCCTTACATTTGGGTGCACGCGCCCCTCGTGCTGCCCTAAACCTATGGCTGTTGTAAATCTAAGTGGGCAAACTTCACATTGGAATAGTTTATCTACTTCTTTCATTCCTGTTACGTTTCGGACAGTGACAAGCGGCTGAGTGGTAACTACCCTCCCAGACACATTTACTACATTAACTCTTCCTGCTTTTATCCCCTGACACTGATTTAAGTGTTTTCTAAACAGTCCTGTTGTATTATAAATGTTATTACAAAATTTACAAATGAAATTATTTATCAGGTACTCTTATTATTTCTATTTTATCTTTTCTAGGTAACACTTCTCTCTCTATCGCTCTCTGATTCTCTGTTTTGACTAAAATTAAAGGTCCCTTTAAAATTTGAATTAAAAATTGTCCAACTATTAAAAGAACTAGATTCTAGAGGGGCCTTCTCTATGAATCCTTTAATTCGACCATGACATTACTCGGCCCTTTCCCTGTCTCCCTCATGCCTGCCTGAGGGCAGTCGTGCAGGAGTAACAATTATGGGCTCTTCGGTTTGTGTAGAAACAGATGGTCGAGTGCTTATTTGGCGAATGCATTTGGCACACGGTGCTGCCAATAGCAACCACGTGGGGTGGTTATTTTCCCGGTCTCCCACCCAACCGGAAATTTTGGCGCTCAGCATAATTGCCAATTTGCCAAAATAAAAGGGGTTTCTAAAATTGACCGAAAGGTCACCAGCCGTCTCTTGTTTTTGCTCTGGTTGTATTACCGACCTGATGCTCATGCGACGGAAAGAGTAAATTAAAACCATCAGTGGCTCCACAGCGCTGGATAAAACCAAAGGTAAGATCAATGATAAAATCCACACCAGTAAAACCACATAAAGCAAGCTAAAACCACACCTCCGTTATCGAGTTTCCTCCCTCAGGCCGTTTCCAGGGGAACCACATGGGGGTTCGACCAACTTTGCACCCGGTAAAAATACGTAAAAACGATTACGAAGGTGACTACACAGGCACAGTTGGGAGACCAACCAAACACATCCCCCAACAAGGCTGCCAGCTTTATTCCCAACGATTTCCCCATTGGCATCCTGCTCATTTAATAGTGTCCAAGGTCTGTTTCCCTGTTGGGTCAGGACTCTGAGCTTATTGTCCTGGTTGGCCAAATCAAGGGCCCGACTGGTTGATGCTCCTGCCCCATGTGCTGTTGCTAAGTCATTCAATATTTCCCTTTTATGTTGTATCTCTGTCCCAGGTTTGGTCTTTCTGTCATCTGTCCCTATCTCTTGTCCCAGTTATCGATGGGACACTGGGAGGTATAGTGTTTGAAGTTGGTGGGGGGGGGGGGGGGAGCACCATTCGGGCAGTTGGGTTCCTGCTAAATTCACCACCTTAGATACCAATTCATGGGGATGGGATCATGCAGGACTTTTCTGATTAGTTTTAAACGAGTCTGTTTTGTGAACCGGATGTGGCTTCATGTGGAAATGGTTCTGGTGAAGGGGAGAAGGATCAAAACTGGAAACAAAGTGACTGAGGTTATCTGAACCCCTCCCTCCTGCACCATCTCTCAAGCTACATATTCATCCTGCCTATTCTTTCATTTCTACTCTGACTGGCACGTGGCACTGGGAGCAATCCTGAGATGACTTCCTCTGAGGTCCTACTTTGTGACTTGGCTCCTAACTCCCTAAATTCTGCTTGTAGGACCTTATCCCATTAATTCCCTTCCTCATGTGGCCTACTTTACTACAGGGAAAACATCTGAGCTTTCTTACTTCCAAAGATTGTGCGAAGATTTGTAGCTCGGGTGCTTGTTGTAGTGGTTCTGTTCGCCGAGCTGGAAGTTTTTGTTGCAAACGTTTCATCCCCTGGCTAGGAGACATCATCAGTGCTGTGGAGCCTCCTGCAAAGCGCTTCTTTGATGTTTCTTCCGGCATTTATAGTAGTCTGTCCTTGCCGCTTCCGGGTGTCAGTTTCAGCTGTCCGCTGTAGTGATTGGTATATTGGGTCCAGGTCGATGTGTCTGTTGATGGAATTTGTGGATGAATGCCATGCCTCTAGGAATCCCCTGGCTGTTCTCTGTCTGGCTTGCCCTATGATAGTAGTGTTTTCCCAGTCGAATTCATGTTGCTTGTTGTCTGAGTGTGTGGCTACTAGGGATAGCTGGTCGTGTCATTTCGTGGCTAGTTGGTGTTCATGTATGCGGATTGTGAGCTGTCTTCCTGTTTGTCCTATATAGTGTTTTGTGCAGTCCTTGCATGGTATTTTATAAACTACATTAGTTTTGCTCATGTTGGGTATTGGCTCCTTTGTTCTAGTAAGTTGTTGTCTGAGCGTGGCTGTTGGTTTGTGTGCCGTTATGAGTCCTAGGGGTCGCAGTAGTCTGGCTGTCAGTTCTGAAACGCTCCTGATGTATGGTAGTGTGGCTAGTCCTTTTGGTTGTGGCATGTCCTCGTTCCGAGGTCTATCTCTTAGGCATCTGTTGATAAAGTTGCGCGGGTATCCGTTTTTGGTGAATACCTTGTATAGGTGTTCCTCTTCCTCTTTTCGCAGTTCTGGTGTACTGCAGTGTGTTGTAGCTCTTTTGAATAGTGTCCTGATGCAGCTTCGTTTGTGTGTTGGGGTGGTTACTTTCATAGTTTAGGACTTGGTCTGTGTGTGTTGTTTTCCTGTGTACCCTTGTGGTGAATTCTCCGTTCGGCGTTCTCTGTACTATCATGTCTAGGAATGGGAGTTGGCTATCCTTTCTACTTCTCTCGTGAAACATACAGAACAGAAAACAGGAGGCGGAACCTATCAACAAAGACGGCATACTTAAACTACTGGACTTGTGCCTCACTACACACTTTACATTCAACAATCAGATATACGAACAAATCAACGGAACACCCATGGGATCACCAATCTCGGGACTCATAGCAGAGGCAGTTATGCAAAGGTTAGAACAAACAGCCCTACCACAAATTCAACCCAAACTCTGGGTCAGATATGTCGATGACACGTTTGTAATCATCAAAAACACGGAAATAGAAAATACACACCGGATCATCAACGCCACACTCACAGGAATCCAATTCACGAGGGAAGAAGAAAAGGATAGCCAACTCCCATTCCTAGACATGATAGTACAGAGAAAGCCGAACGGAGAATTCACCACAAGGGTACACAGGAAAACAACACACACAGACCAAGTCCTAAACTATGAAAGTAACCACCCCAACACACAAACGAAGCTGCATCAGGACACTATTCAAAAGAGCTACAACACACTGCAGTACACCAGAACTGCGAAAAGAGGAAGAGGAACACCTATACAAGGTATTCACCAAAAACAGATACCCGCGCAACTTTATCAACAGATGCCTAAGAGATAGACCACGGAATGAGGACATGCCACAACCAAAAGGACTAGCCACACTACCATACAGCAGGAGCGTTTCAGAACTGACAGCCAGACTACTGCGACCCTAGGACTCATAACGGCACACAAACCAACACCACGCTCAGACAACAACTTACTAGAACAAAGGAGCCAATAGCCAACATGAGCAAAACTAATGTAGTTTATAAAATACCATGCAAGGACTGCACAAAACACTATATAGGACAAACAGGAAGACAGCTCACAATCCGCATACATGAACACCAACTAGCCACGAAACGACACGACCAGCTATCCCTAGTAGCCACACACTCAGACAACAAGCAACATGAATTCGACTGGGAAAATACTACTATCATAGGGCAAGCCAGACAGAGAACAGCCAGGGAATTCCTAGAGGCATGGCATTCATCCACAAATTCCATCAACAGACACATCGACCTGGACCCAATATACCAATCACTACAGCGGACAGCTGAAACTGACACCCGAAGCGGCAAGGACAGACCACTATAAATACCAGAAGAAACATCAAAGCGCTTCGCAGGAGGCTCCACAGTACTGATGATGTCTCCTAGCCAGGGGACGAAACGTTTGCAACAAAACTTTCTTACTTCCCTTTCCCCTCATGGTTCACCACAGGGTCTAGAGGAAACCTATCATTAATATCTTTAACAAGATGTCCCTTTTCCCTAACCACGTGAGGATTTCCACTTTTCCACAATTTCTATCCCTCTCAGATTGAAATTGATGTTGGAAGCCAAATTTTGATTTATGAGCCAACTCATCAGCGGAAAAGGCAAATGATTATCTTGCAATCTTAACTCGCTCTTCCATGTCAGTTCTCATTACTTCAGGAAGTGAATTTTGAAATCCTCTACGATAACTGTCTCTCTAAGATCAATTTTCAATGCTCTTATCCACAGATCAAAGTTAGTTTAAGACCATAAGATATCAGAGTGGAAGTAAGGCCATTCGGCCCATCGAGTCAACTCCACCATTCAATCATGGCTGATGGACATTTCAACTCCACTTACCCGCATTCTCCCCGTAGCCCTTAATTTCTCGAGACATCATGAATCTATCAATCTCTGCCTTGAAGACATTTAGTGTCCCGGCCTCCACTGCACTCTGTGGCAATGAATTTCACAGGCCCACCACTCTCTGGCTGAAGAAATGTCTCCGCATTTCTGTTCTGAATTGACCCCCTCTAATTTTAAGGCTGTGTCCACGGGTCCTAGTCTCCTCGCCTAACGGAAAAAGTTTCCCAGCATCCAAGTCATGTATTATCTTGTAAGTTTCTATTAAGACTCTCCTTAATCCTTAAAGTCCAAAGACTACAATCCCAGGATACTCAGCCGTTCCTCATATGTTAGACCAACCATTCCAGGGATCATCCATGTGAATCTCCACTGGACACGCTCCAGTGCTAGTATGTCCTTCCTGAGGTGTGGGGACCAAAACTGGACACAGTACTCCAATGGGGCCTAACCAGAGCTTTATAAAGTCACAGTAGCACAACGGTGCTTTTATATTCCAACCCTCTCGAGATAAGTGACAACATTGCATTTGCTTTCTTAATCACTGACTCAACCTGCATGTTTACCTTTAGAGAATCCTCGATGAGCACTCCCAGATCCCTTTGTACTTTGGCTTTACGAATTTTCTTACCGTTTAGAAAGTAGTCTATGCTTTTATTCTTTTTGCCAAAGCGCAAGACCTCGCATTTGCTCACATTGAATTCCATCAACCATTTCCTGGATCACTCTCCCAAACTGTCTAGATCCTTCTGCAGCCTTCCCACTTCCTCAGTACTACCTGCCTGTCTACCTAACTTCGTATCATCGGCAAACTTCGCTAGAATGCCCCCAGTCCCTTCGTCCCTTTATCCCAACTCTCTGCCTTCTGTCAGACAGCCAATCCTCAATCCATACCAGTAGCTCACCTTAAACACCATGGGCCCTCACCTTGCTCAGCAGCCTCGCTTGTGGCACCTTATCAAAGGCCTTTTGGAAGTCTAGATGCACCACATCCACTGGGTTTCCCTGGTCTAACCTACTTGTCACATCTTCAAAGAATTCCAACAGGTTTGTCAGGCATGACCTCCCCTTACTAAATCCATGTTGACTTGTTCAAATTAGACTCTGCTCTTCCAAGAATTTAGAAACCTCATTCTTAATGATGAAACTAGAATTTTACCAACAACCGAGGTTAGGCTAATTGGCCTATAACTTTCCATCTTTTGTCTTGATCCTTTCTTGAACAAGGGAGTTACAACAGCAATCTTCCAATCATCCGGGACTTTCCCTGACTCCAGTGACTTTTGAAAGATCTCAACCAATGCCTCCGCTATTTCCTCAGCCACCTCTCTCAGAACTCTAGGGTGTATCCCATCTGGGCCAGGAGATTTATCATTTTTAAGACCTTTTAGCTTTTCTAGCACATTCTCGTTTGTAACAGCAACCATACTCAACTCAGCCCCCTGACTCCCTTTAATTGTTGGGATATTACTCATGTCTTCCACTGTGAAGACTGACGCAAAGTACTTGTTAAGTTCTCCTGCTATTTCCTTATCTTCCATCACTAGGCTTCCAGCATCAGTTTGAAGTGGCCCAATGTCTACTTTTGCCTGTCGTTTGTTTCTTATGTATTGAAAGAAACTTTTACTATCATTTCTAATATTACTGGCTAGCCTACCTTCAAATTTGATCCTCTCCTTCCTTATTTCTCTCTTTGTTATCCTCTATTTATTTGTGTAGCCTTCCCAATCTTCTGATTTCCCACTGCTCTTGGCCACTTTATAGGATCTCTCTTTTTCTTTAGTACATTTCCTGACTTCCTTTGTCAGCCATGGCTGTCTAATCCCTCCCCGGATAATCTTTCTTTTCTTGGCGATGAACCTCTGTGTACAGTGTCCTCAATTATACCCACAAACTCCTGCCATTTTTGCTCTACTGTCTTCCCCGCTAGGCTCTGCTTCCAGTCTCTTTTTGTTAGTTCCTCTCTCATGCCCTCATAATTACCTTTACTTAACTGTAACACCATTACATCCAATTTTGCCTTCTCTCTTTCAAACTGCAGACTGAACTCTACCATATTATGATCGCTACTTCCTAAGGGTTCCCTTACTTTAAGATCTTTTATAAAGTCTGGTTCATTAAATAGCACTAGGTCCAGAATAGCCTGCTCCCTTGTGGGCTCCATGACAAGCTGTTCCAAAAAGCCATTCTGTAAGCATTCCATGAATTCCCTTTCTTTGGATCCACTGGCAACATTATTTACCCAGTCCACCTGCATATTGAAGTCTCCCATGATCACTGTGACCTTGCCTTTCTGACATACCTTCTCTACTTCCTGGTACATGTTGCGTCCCTGGTCCTGACCACTGTTAGGAGGTCTGTACATAACTCCCATTATGGTTTTTTTGCCTTTGTGGTTCCTCAATTCCACCCACACAGACTCCACATCATCCGACGCTATGTCATTCAGTGCCATAGATTTAATTTTGTTCTTAACTAACAAGGCCACCCCACCCCCTCTGCCCACCTCCCTGTCTTTTTGATAAGTTGAAAATCCTTGGAGGTTTAACTGCCAGTCCTGACCCCCCTTTAACCACGTCTCCGTGATGCCCACCACATCATAATCATTCACTATGATCTGTGCCATTAGTTCATCTGCTTTGTTACAACAGCTAACTTTATCATTAGAGATATTGGAAGTCATAAGATGTCCTAAGTTATCCTTCCTTTTTGCTGCATTCCCAGTCTGCCTCGAGTTTAAATCCGCCTGGACACATGCTATCCTGCTGCTTATCTTTCCGTTTAACTCCATACTCCCTGTCGCTTTCACTTTCCCTTCTCCCCCACCTCCCCCCCCACCCCCCCCACCCCCCCCAAACTCAGAAGTTTAAAGTCCTACTGACCACCCTATTTATCCTCTTCGCTAGAACATTGGTACCTGATCGGTTCAGGTGGAGACCGTCCCAACGGTACAGATCCACCCCCCCCCGTTCCAAAACTGATGCCAATGCCCCATGAAGTGGAATCCCTCTTTCCCACACCAATCCCTTAGCCATGTGTTTACTTCCCTAATTTTCTTATCCCTATGCCAATTGGCACGTGGCTCGGACAATAATCCAGAGATTATGACCCTTGAGGACCTGTACTTCAATTTCCTTCCTAGTGCTTCATAATCCCCAAACAGGTCCTCCACCCTAGTCTTGCCTATGTTGTTAGTGCCAACGTGGACCACAACAACTGGATCCTCCCCCTCCCGCTCCAATATTCTTTCAAGCCGGTCGGAGATGTCCCGCACCCTGGCACCGGGCAGGCAACACACCATGCGAGACTCCCCATCTGGCTTGCAAAGGATACTATCTGTCCCCCCTAATTATAGAATCCCCTATAACCACTACTTGTCTATTTGCTCCCCCCTCTTGAATGGCCTTCTGCACCATGGTGCCGTGGTCAGCTGGCTCATCCTGTCCAGAGCCCTTTTCCTCATCCGAACAGGGAGCAAGAATCTCATACCTGTTGGACAAGGTCAAGGGCTGAGGCTCCTCCACTCCTGAACTCAGGTTCCCCCTACCTGCCTCACTTACAGTCACACTCTGTTGTGCCTGATCACTAGCTGAATGTGAATTACTTAATCTCCCAGGTGTGACTGCCTCCTGAAACAAAACGTCCAGGTAACTCTTCCCCCTCCCGGATGTGCCGCAGTGTTTGAAGCTCAGATTCCAGATCATCAACTCTGATCCAGAGTTCTTCCAGCAACCAACACTTGCTGCAGATGTGGTCACTGCCATTCACAATGGGATCAGCCAGCTCCCACATCATACAGCTACAGCACAGCACCTGCCCAGCCATCTCTGCTTAGTTAATTACTTTGTTATTTTGTACAGGTTTGTTAGAATTCTTTCTGATACCTCTCTGCTATAATCTTTTCCTAAAAAAGAATTAATATATATATACACACACTAAAACAAAGTAAATTTTAACCAGTCACTTGTAAAGAAATGGAAAATCCTTACCTTAAAAAACCAGAGTAGTTAAGGAGGTTAGAGGAGGAGGGTGGATGGGAGATACTACAGGTATAGAATCTCGGGTTTAGCCACCTTCCTGGTTTATATACTCACTGCTTTCCTTCCCGGCTGCCCCTCTGGTCAGCATCACTTCCCCTGCTGCTCCCGCTCTTTCTGTGAAACACAGCTGCCCGCTACCGGTAAGTAATTTTAAAACAAACTGTCTTACCTTAGCTGTCATCTTCTGGGTTCGTTTATACTCAGCCATTGCTCCCACTCAAAATCTGTTTGATCCTTTCAAACTCTGTGACCCCAGGCCCCTCCTTAGGGTCTAAAATGCCTATAAGCTTCTGGGTGGAGCTCATATGCACTGAAGGTGGCTTTTTCATCACCTGATACTCCCCAGATCCCTCCCCTGATAATGACGTAAATACCTCGCCAGCTCCACCTCCCAACTTCACTTGGATCAACAACAGCCACATGATCACTGGCTATTTCATTTGTTTAGCCACTTTCTTCAATGAAATGAAAAAGCTGTTTACATTTTTCTTGTCAAACTGAGGCAACACTTGAACATAATGAAATAGATTCAATAAAGTGTGACACAGGAAAAGGCACAGCAGGTCAGGCAGCATCTGAGGAGCAAGAGAGTCAACGTTTCAGGCAAAACCCTTCATCAGGACTGGGGAGAGGGAAGGGGGCTGAGAAATGTGGCATGGGGCTAGGGGAAAGGTAGGGCGGGCTAAGGTAGGATGTGATTGTGATTGGTCAGTAGGAAGGAAGATGGGCACGTAGGTCAGGTCAAGAGGGCAGTGCCGAGTTGGATCTGGGATGGGGTGTTGGGAGGAGAAATCTGGAAACAAATGAATTCCTTGTGAAGCTCTACACTTTATCGACACTGTCCAGCATCGACAGTCCTCGCTGCCTCCTTGTATTTAACCCAATCCTCACCAGCCCTTGGCTATGATGTGATCACTCTCCACCATCCCCATCAATCCTTTCACTTCGGTCTCTGCCATTTTAAGTCAAATTTGAGTTTGCATGTTCCAACATCTGAAGTACAAGAGCTCTCTCTTTCTCCTTTTCTTCTGTAAGGCCCATCCTTCCCTTTTGTTTCTCCTGTTTTTAATTGTAATTCAAACTGTTTCATTTCCTTTTCTCTTTATTTTGGTTCTACCTGGGACAATCTTTCTTCCTCTTCATCCCTCGCCAAAGCCTCCAATTCAAGCTGTTGGATTTGCAGTTGAACGTTGCCAATCTCCAATAACGCTGATTGCTTTCCTGGGAATTGGAAATGGTGAGCTTTTGCTGCAATTCATTGCCTCACAATGACATCATCGCAGCTCCTGAAGGCCCAGGGGTGCTCCCTGTCTGTCTGTCTGTCTGTCTGTCTCCCCAGGAACCCAGTCACCACACTGCCTACATAGCACCAGGATACTTGAGATGAATGCTGCCTGCCCTATGACGTTATAGCAGCCTGGGAATTAAATATTAACACCACCTTCTGGATCCTCTTTTTATCTTATTACAATCTGATGCTCTTTGACCTTGAGATGAATGAATCATTGGCTTTTAAGATTGACAATATACTCAATTTTAAACTTGACAGGAGGTTGGCATTTAGGGATATAATTTAAACTGACTGAATTTGATTTTTTTTGTCCCCAGGTAACGAGCTAATTAGGATGTTCAACCAAGTGTTGTATTGTTAGTTTATTGGGAACACTTGCTGCTGTGGCAGATATATACAAATCTCATCTAAACTCTCTAACGATCTGCAGCAAATATGATATTTTAAATTAAAAGTCTGTAACATAAGACTCCAACGAAATAGTCTCATTCTTAAAGGGTTCTGAGAACGTAAGCGGACTGAGGTCAGTGTCTACAACCGTCTCCGACACATTGTTCATGACATACACATTAAAATCTCATAAGGTCAGCACCAAACTCAATAGCTCCTTTTCTATCACGGAGTCTTTCCTTTGGTGGAAGTTGTTCTTTTTACTTCTCACTTCTTCATTCTGCAACTTATAACAGTGGGATCCGGTTACTATGCAGCCTGGAAAAATACCAGGATATTTCTGTTTTAATTCCCCAGTTTCTTGGTCTTCCTTGGGCTTCCCCACAAAGTCCAAAGATGTGTGGGTCAGGTGAATTGGCCATGCTAAATTGCCCGTAGTGTTAGGTAAGGGGTAAATGTAGGGGTATGGGTGGGTTGCTCTTCGGCGGGTCGGTGTGGACTTGTTGGGCCGAAGGGCCTGTTTCCACACTGTAAGCAATCTAATCTAATCTAAACAATAAGGGGTGTCACTCCCACCTTGGATCCAGCCAAATCATTCCCAAGAACAAACTAAATTCCTGGTGCTGCCACTCTGTCAGTTACTCCCCCTGTAACTTCCCCAGTCTTGAGTTGGCACTCCAACCTGATCATACATGGGGGAACGTTAAAGTTCTGTCCATCTATCCCCCAAATTACCACACTCTCAGGTAACAGATCAGAACGAGTGCATATTCGCTCATCCTTTACTATCAGCGACTGGTTAGATCCTGTTTCTCTCAAAATTCAAACTTCTTTTCCTTCTCCCCTTGTTCTTTGAGTAAACTTTACCCACAGAGGTGAATACTTTGTTGAGATCAGGTACGAACTCCATACCCAGCCCCTGCTGAGGCTGTGCACTCTCCTGCAGCTCCTCGGCTCCTCTTGGGGTCTCCTTTATTCCCTTCACTAATGCCACTGGCTTAGCTTCTTTTCCCACATCTTTTCCCACAATGCCTTTCTTTAACCACCAGCGCTGTGACTTGTGTCCCACCTTCTGGCCATGAAAACACCTTTTCCCAGTGTCCTTCTGAAGCCACCAGCACTGTAATGTTCTGTGTCCTACTCCATTACAGTGAACACACCTGAGGCCTTTCACCTCCTGTCCACCCTCTTCGGCTGCTTCTTTATCTTGTGGGAAATTCTTACCAGTGTTCTCTATTCTTTCCTAGTGTAGGATCTGCCCTTCTCCCAACGTCTATCCCTCACAGGACGGAATTCTGGCTGGAAGCTTGTCTTATGCACCAACATGTATTCACCTGCCATTTCTGCTGCCCTTCTCACTTGCTGAGCTTTCTGTTCCTCCACGTGAATTCTTACCATTTCTGGAAGTTAGTTTTTAATCTCCTCCAGCAGAATAATCTCTCGTGAAGACTCAAGTCCAACCAATTTTCAAAGCACGCGTCCTTCTATCAAAATGAAAATGTTTTAATTTTTTGGAATTCGACGTAAATCTGACTTGGTTCCTTCTTTGTGTTTCTGAACCACTGTCTATATGCTTCTGGTACCAATTCATAAACACTTAAAATAGCCTGTTTCACCTCGTCCCCTCATCTGACAGCACAGGAAGTACCTCACTCGCTCTGCCGGGCAGCTCAGTCTGAACCAGCAATACCCACAAACCCTTGGGCCTCTCTATCTGATGAGCCAATTTTTCAAATGAAATAAAGAAAGCTTCAACATCTTTCTCATCAAAACGTGATAGAGTTTTACCATATTTGTATAAATCACTCACTCCCTTCTTTCAATCTCTATCCTGTTAACTTGACTTTGCTAAGTCACAACTTCTTAAGTTCAAAGTCACTCACTCTTTGCTCAGCTAAGAACCTCCCCCTCCCCTCCCCTCCCCCTTATCTTCTGCCTCCATTTTCCTCAATTGTAATTTTAGTTTGTCTACCCCACTCCCCTTATCTGTTTCTCTGACCCACCTAATTGTTTGAGTAACTCCCGAGCATTTTCAGCTTTATTTTTGTCCTTGGTGAAATCCAAATCTAACTTCTTTGGGAATTCTAAAGCTATGGCCTTTTTCTTCCCTTCTAAACTTCCTTGGTAAATTTGAGAATCATCTTCAAACTCCAGAACCTCTTCAGCAATTTTCCGAGCCATTTCTTTCACTTTTAATGGAACCAACCACATGTCACTGAAAGTAAACACACTGTCTCAGCTCCATTTTATGTAAAGGTCTGGGGCACTAACCTGCAAGAGTTTAAATCTGTTGGGACTTCTCACACCCCAAATTTATTTAAATCTGTCTAAACCAGTTCAAATCCCAGACAAATTGTTTCCTCTAACCTATTGTTCATTTTCCCTTCTAAAATACTCGTCAGTTTGGTAAATTTGGGGTATAATTTAAACTGGTCAAATTCAAGTATGTTTTTGTATCCAGGCAACCAGCTACTCTAGCTGCTGGACTAAAAGGTTACGATGTAACTTCTCTAGCACCGTGAGTGTCTCTCTCCACATCCTTCACTCTCTGAAAGGTACAGTACACTTCTATACCTTCATAACATCGTGCGTTCCCTGAAACACGACCTCGACAGTGTCTCCCGCCTCTACTCCACCTCTGATGAGAAAAAGTTTCTGTACGCCAGATTGGTAAGGTTACTTGTTTTTTTTATTTTTTTATTTTTCAGCAGTCACTGTGTGAATTGAGAATAGTGGGAATGGAGGTTAGGGCAGTTGAATGTTCCTCCTGCAGAATGTGGGAGGTAAGGGTCACCACTCGTGTCCTTACTGACTACATCTGCGGGAAGTGCACCCAACTCCAGCTCCTCGAGAACCGCATTAGGGAACTGGAGGTGGGTGAACTTGGGATCATTCGGGAGGTGGAGGGGGTTATTGAGAGGAGTTAGAGGGAGGTAGTCTCTCCTCAGGTACAGGATAAAGGTAGCTGGGTTACAGTCAGGGGACTGAAAGGGAACCGTCAGGCAGTGCAGGCTTCCCCTGTGACCATTCCCCTCAATAACAAGTATAGGTTTTAGATACTATTGGGGGAGTGTGGTGGGGAATGACTTACCAGGGGTAAGTTATGGGGTACAGGTCTCTGGCACAGGTCCCTGTTGCTCAGAAGTGAAAGGGGTGTGTGGAGCAGAGCATGTGTCACTGGGGACTCCATAGTTAGGGGGATAGATAGGAGGAGGTTCTGTGGGAATGAGAGAGATTCATGGTTGGTGTGTTGCCTCCCAGGTGTCAGGGTTCATGATGTCTTGGATCATGTTTTTGGGATCCTTAAGGGGGAGGGGGAGCAGTCCCAGGTTGTGGTCCACAGAGGTACCAATGACGTAGGTTGGAAAAGGGATGGGAATGTAAGGCAGAAATTCAGGGAGCAAGGGTGGAAACTTAGAGCTCGAACAAACTGAGTTATTATCTCTGGTTTGTTACCTGTACAACGTGCTAGTGAGGTAAGGAATAGGCAGAGAGAGAGGAGTTGAACACTTGTCTACAGGAGGGTGGAGGAGGGAGGGTTTTGGTTACCTGGATAATTGGGGCTCCTCCTCGGGTAGGTGGGATCTCTACAAACAGGATTGTTTACACTTGAACCAGAGGGATCCCAATTTCCTGGGGACGATATTTGCGAATGCTCTTTGGGAGAGTTTAAACACACCCAATTCAGTCAGGGGATGGGAATCGAAATTGTAGTTCCAGTGTCCAAGAGGTTGAGAGCAGTGAGGTCAGAAATAAGGTTTCAAGGTCACGAGTGCATCAACAAGCAGGAAGGTGGTTTGATGTGTGTCTACTTCAACACCAGGAGCATCTGGAATAAGGTGGGTGAACTTGCAGCAAGGATTGGTACCTGGGACTTCAATGTTGTAGCCATTTCAGAGACATAGAGCAGGGACAGGAATGGTTGTTACAGGTTCTGGGGTTTAGATGTTTGGGTAAGAGTAGAGAAGATGGTAAAAGAGGGGGTGGGGTGGCATTGTTAGTCAAGAACAGTATTAGTGTTGCAGAGAGGATGTTTGATGAGGGCTCCCCTACTGAGGTTAGAAACAGGAGGGGTCACCCTGTTGGGAGCTTTCTATGGGCCTCTCAATAGTTCCAAAGATGTAGAGGCAAGGATTATAAAACTGGTTCTGGATAGGACTGAGGGTAACATGGTAGTTGTTATGGGGGATTTTAACTTTCCAAATATTGACTGGAAATACTATAGTTTGAGTACTTTAGATGGGTCAGCTTTTGTCCAATTGGTTCAGGAGGGTTTCTTGACACAGTAAGTAAACAGACCAACAAGGGGCAAGGCCACACTGGATTTGATACTGGGTAATGAACCCAGTCAGGTGTTAGCTTTGAAGGTAGGTTAGCACTTTGGTGATGGTGACCACAATTCGGTTATGCTTACATGAGCGAGAGAGAGGGATAAGTATATACCGCAGGGCAAGAGTTAGAACGGGGAAAAGGCAATTATGATGTGATTAGGCAAGATGTAAGATGCATAGGGTGGGGGAGGAAACTGCAGGAGATGGGTATGATTGAAATGTGGACCTTATTCAAGGAGAAGCAACTGTGTGTCCTTGATAATTATATACCTGGCAGGGAGGGAGTTGTCGAGCGAGGGAGCCGTGGTTTACTAAAGAAGTTGAATCTCTTGTCAGGAGAAGGAGACTTGTGTCGGGATGAGATATGAAGGTTCAGTTCGGGCACTTGGGAGTTACATATTAGCCAGGAAGGACCTAAAGACAGATCGAAGAAGAGCGAGGAGGGGAGATGAGAAGTCGTTGGCAGATAGGATCAAAGAAGTCTCTAAAGCTGTCTGCAAGCATTCTGGGCATGACCTCCCTTCACATCCCCCAGAAGCACTACAAGGGAATCCTGGGAAATCCACCAGAAAGCGGAGGCTTCACTTCCAAGAACCAACATTGCAAAATATCAGGTCTCCTTTTTGACCTCTCACTGCAGTGGAGGAAAGATGGTTAACGCTGCCCAGACCCTGACCCATCCATTGTATATTCCGACTCAAAACAGCATTAGAGGGTGATGCACATTGTATTCTGTCACCATTACAGAACTGACAGGGACTTTTGGTCCCCCCTCCACAAGGCCGTACATCTCTAGGTTCAGTCGTTTGCAGGCTGAGGAGGCCCAGGAATTACATCCACAGATTTCCCATCATTCACTTCAGTAGTTGCTGAGTTGGTGGGTTCTGGATGTTGCAGTTGGCCGTGTGCACCCACGCCTTCTGTCCTTCCAATTTAACGGCAGTTTCGTGTGGTCAGTAAAACTTGATACGGTCCATCCCACCAAGGAGAGAGCTCGTTTGTAAAGAGACTTAAAATACACTAAGTGGCTTGGTCTAGAAGGGTGTGCATCTGACCCATGGGGTTTCAGCACGGCCTCTATTACCTTTGATTGATTTCCCGGTGCTGCTTTGCTCAGGGCTTGGGCACATTGTAGGGTTTTCTCATCCAGCCACGTCATGGCTATTTCTGATGTAGACAGAGGGGGGTCAGGTACAAGTAGTCAGGGGTCTTCCCATCAGAGTTTCAAACAGGCTGAGAGCAGTGGTTCCATTAACCTGGTTTCGGAGGGTGTGAAGACTAATAGACAAGGCTTCAGGCCACTTTAGTCCAGTTTCCTGGCACTGTCTTTGGAAGGGTATTTTTGAGCATCCTGTCGGTTTGTACCACTATTCCTGAGGACTGGGGTTGATCGGGGCAATGAACCTTCCACCCACATCCCAATGTTGCACACAGTGCTGTTACTAATTTCTCAGGAATGTGGCTATCCCGTCACTATTCATTTGTCCCAGTATTCTCAATCAGGGAGCTATATCTTTAATAAGACATTTACTACTGTTCAGGCATCATCCCTTCCGCTGGGAAATGTCTCAGTCCATCTCGAGAAGATATCGACGATGCCCAGTATGTATTTAATCCACCTGAGGGAGTCATATGGACAACATCAATCTGCAAGTCCCCGAATGGCCCCTCAGGGATCGGGAAATGATCAAACTGTGCAGGTGTCCTTCCTCGAGTGTCCTGTTGGCAAATGACGCATGTTTTGGCTATTTGTTTTAAAGTAGTTAGTATGCTGGGAGTAAACCATTGTTGGGAAATTTGATGTAGCATCCCTCCTTTTCCTACACGCCCCTGTCCATGCACCAGCCGGGCAAGGGCATGGAGGACAGTACACAGACAGACCACCCTACCAGCAGGATGGTGCCAAAGACCAGAGGCATCATGGGAGCATCCAGCACGAGGCCAGAACCCGCGTTCCGCACCTGCAGCTGCCCCCTGCACCGGGAGAGCTGCTGTAAGGTCGATGGTGGAGGGGACTTGTACCTTAATGAAGGAGGGGACCATGGCTGTACATGTTCGAGCCTCCTCACGGGCAGCAGCAACTGTGGCTGCGTTGCCGTGGGACTCCACACCCTTAAAGGTAATATGACCTTTCCATTTGACAACCACGACACGTACAGGGTAAAGTCCTGCCCGCAGTAGGTCGTTGATAAGAGTCGAGTGTTGAGTAGGTTTACCGGATGAGGTAATAAACACACGATTTTTCTAGAGTGTACCTGAGTCATGAACCACCCCAAAGGCACAGGGAATCAGTGGAAATGTTAACGGTTGTTCCCATGGCAACGATGCGTGTACAGTTAAGGGCAAAGAGTTCAATTACCTGGGATGAAGTCCTGAATGGGAAAGCGCACACCTCCAGCATTTGGAAGGAGTAACTGTCAGGGAATGATGACCGGAAAGATGTATGGATGAGTCATCAGTGAACAAGACAAGGTCAGGATTGTCAGGGGTTTGCCTTTTTCAGCTTGATGGCAATGATGGGGCAGAGGCAGGCTCACAGGCCCTGGACCACCGGAGGTAACTGAGAGGACTAATAGGCCACTGGGGCACTTCAGAGCACCATGGGTTTGGACAAGGCCTCCATTGGCACAACCCTCTCATTCACTAACAGAGAGGATGAAAGGCTAATGATAATCAGGGAAGCTCAACACTGGGGCCTGTGTCAGAGTAGCCTGGAGTTCCTCAAATGCTCACTGCCACTCGGGGTCCAATCAATAGAATGAGGCTGAACCTTCACGGTAACCTGAGGCAAAATCACATCCATGCACCAATATTCAGGCACCCTTTGGCTTCAATAGTTCACCATACCGAGGAAAGACAGCATCTCCTGTTGTGTGGTGGTCACGGGGCATTCACAACAGCAGCAACATGATCAGGACCCAGGTGCCAGGTCCCATTCTCCAGGATGCAGCCGCGGTATTGGACCGAGGAATGACCATATTTGTAACTTGGCAGCAGAAACGCGGTGCCCACTGGGGGCTAAGTGGATCAACAAGGTCACAGAGTCCCGCTGACAGTCAATGTGGGACCGTGAGGTGACGAGGAGGTCATTAGTATATTACAACACAGTGCTGCCCCAAGGCAGAGAGAGCTGAGGCAGATCCCTTCACCCTGTCACAGCACACACTGCCCGGCTTCCCAGAGGTGAAGGCTATCCTCATGCAGTGGAATGGAGCAAAACACTGAGCAGGGGTCAATGACAGTGGGACAAGCCGAATCCGGGGGTGGGGGAGTGAGGAAAAGATGACATTGGTATCAGGGATGACCGGTGCCATGGGGATATTAATCTGATTTACTTCACGCAAATCCTGAACAAACCGTCACTCAATGTTCCTGCCCGGTATGGGAATGGGTAAAATGGGATTATGACAGGACTGTGATTAGTATACACCACCCCCTGAGAGAGCAGAGCATCAATAAAGGGCGAATGTCTATTTCAGCATCAGGGGACAGTCTGTAGTGACGTCCTCAAGGGAGGACCGCACCAGGACGGACAGGAACACAGTGCAGCGGAGGAGGAACCACCAACTCCACATGATTTTTATGGAGTGCCCTCAGGGACGGGGCGAGGGGGTGGATGTGAGGACCGGTGGGACACATAGTCATGGGGCGAGTGAGGCTAATACTGGAGTGACATTACTGGCCAATAGACAGACGCAACTGGCCTCATCAGGAAATACAGTAATCGGAGAGTTCCCACAATGGGTCTCCCTAAGAGATTCACTGCAAGACAAGGATTGGATCATAGCACCAATTTCCTCAGGTTGATGCGTGGACTTAATAGAGACAGTGACATGGGGCACCAAGGTGGGACCCAATGTGAAGAAAGCTGATTGGACAGTATCAAGCTGGACGGAAGCAGCTAGGCCCATGGGACTGAAATAAACCCACCCATTCAACTCTAGTGACCTGACTGACCTAACCAAGGGGGCCATGAGACTTGCATTTCAATCAGGGACCAGGGAGTGGGTCCAAAGGGCCGTGCAATGGGTAATTACGGGAGAGCGCGATGTCAGGAGAAGATGATGGAGAAAGCTGAAGCAGGGATTGGTGCTTCCTTCTAAATCCACTATCAGGGGGTACGGGAGAGGTTCACGGGGTGGTTCTGTCGTTGCCAGCACTACCCCAGCGCCTGTGTGACAGGGTGAGAGCACTGCAACAGCAAACTCAGGGCCTACACCACAGAGTGATCAGGGAGCTCCAAGAACAGGCCCTGATCAGACCCAGTGGATCGAAGCCCCAAGTTTACACAGGACTTGGTGACCCACCAGGGAAACAGTTGGATTCTTGGAAATGACAAATGTCTCCTGGACCTGGAGCTGACCTGTCTGAATGGGAGCAGGTTGGGAGAGCGATTCCACAATGTGAATTCTGGGTATACTGACGGTGGAGACGGACGGGGTGGACAGATAAAATAGTCATGCCTGAGTCAACTGGAACCTTACCACGCTTCCCCTGAGCATCCATTTCTGTGATTGGGTCTTTGAGGGGAGAAGAAGATAGCTGGATCAAGGCAGCCTGGACCGGAAACCCCTCGCGGCACCCTGATTGTGTCGTCTGGAAGGGGGCCATGAGTGTAAACGCTGGGGGATGGACAGAGGGCTGGAGTCCTGTAGATGCAGGAGGAGGAGCCAACTGCAGCCGACAGTCTCTAGCCCAATGGCCTTCCGAGCACACCGACACTATCCTTGGACCGATACAGTCCCTGCCTCCCCATCGAAATGAGCTGGGTAATATCTTCAGGGACTTTAAACATAGAATATAGAATATGGAACATTACGGCAGGGTTCAGGCCTTTCAGCCCTCGATGTTGCACCGACCTGTGGAACTAATCTGAGGCCTATCTAACCTACACTATTCCATTTTCATCCAAATGTTTATCCAAGGACCATGTAAATGCCCTGAAATGTTATCAAGTCTTTTCCTGTTGTAGGGAGGGCATTTCATGCCCTTACTGCTCTCTGAGTAAAGAACCTACCTCTGACATCTGTCCTATATCGATCACCCCTCAGTTTAAAGCTATCTCCCCTCCCACTACCCATCACCATCCGAGGAAAACAACTCTCACTATCCACCTTATCTAACCTTCTGTTCATCTTGCGTGCTGCTCTTAAGTCACCTCTGAACCTTATCACTCACAAAAACAGCCTCAAGTCCCTCAGCCTTTCCTCATAAGATCTTCCCTCCAGACCAGGCAACATCCTGGTAAATGTCCTCTGCACCCTTCCCAAAATTTCCACATCGTTCTGATAACACGGTGACCAGAACTGTATGCAATACTCCAATTGCAGCCACACCAGAGTTTTTACCAGCTGCACCATGACCTCCAGGCTCCAAAGCCCAACCTCTGTCAATAAAACCACTCTATACCTTCTAAACAACCCTATCAATGTGGGTGGCAACTTTCAGGAATCTATATACATGGGACACTGAGGTCTCTCTGCTCATCTGCATGACCAAGAATCTTACCATTAGCCCAGTACTCTTTATTCCTGTTGCTCCTTCCAAAGTGAAACACCTCACACTTTTCTGCATTAAACTCCATTTGCCGCCTCTCAGCCCAGCTCTGCAGCTTATCTATGTCTCTCTGTAATGTACAACATCCTTCCGCACTATCCACAACTCTACCGACCTTCGTGTCACCCACACATTTACTAACCCATCCTTCTAAACCCTCATCGAGGTCATTTATAAAACTGACAAACAGCAGTGGCTCCAAAACAGATCCTTGCGGTACACTAATAGTAACTGAACCCTAACATGAACATTTTCCATCAATCACCGTCCTCTATCTTCTTTAGACTGGCCAATTTCTGATTGAAACCCCTGGATCACCCTCAATCCTATGCCTCTGTATTTTGTGCAGTAGCCTACCGTGGGGAATGTTATCAAACACCTCACTGAAATCCATATACACCAACTCAACCACTTTACTCTCATCCACCTGTAAGGTCACATTCTCAAATAAATTCATAAGTTTGTGAGGCATGACCTACCCTTCACAAGGCCGTGTTGACTGTCCCGAATCAACTTACTGCTTTCTAGATGATTAAAAATCCTATCTCTTACAACCTTTTCCAACACTTTCCCCACAGCGGAAGTAAGGCTCAGTGCTCTATAATGACCAGGGTTGTCTCCACTCCCCGTCTTGAACAAGGGAACAACATTTGCTCCATTCCAGTCTTCTGGCACTATTCCAGTAAACAAGTTTGACATAAAAATCAAAGCCAAAGGCTGTACAATCTGTTTGCTGGCTTCCCAGAGATTCCGAGGATAAATCCCATCCAAACCAAGGGACTTATTTATTTCCATTAATTCCAGAATTACTAACATCTCCTCCTTGTGAACCTCAATCTTGTCTCGTTTAGTTGCCTGTATCTCAGTATTCTCCTCGACAACATTGACAAATTTCCCCCCAGGATACTGTCACCCCTTTGTTTCAGGTGTGGACCATCCTGTTTGTAGAGGTCCCTCCTACCCCAGAATGAGCCCCAATTATCCAGGAATCTGAATCCCTCCCTCCTGCATCATCCCTTTGGCCACGTGTTCAACTCCTCTCTCTCCCTAATCCTCACCCCCCTCAAGCATGTGGCACAGCTAACACACCAGCTTTAATCTTCCAGCTTAGCTCCTGAATTTCTGTATTACATCCCCATCCCTTTCCCTACTTACGTTGTTGGTGCCAATGTGGACCATGACTTGGGGCTGCTCCCCCTCCCCCTCCCCCTCAAGGATCCTGAAAACCCGATCTGAGACACTGGCACCTGGGAGGGTACGCCCCAACCGTGAGTCTCTCTTGTTCCCCCAGAACCTTTATCTGTTTTCCCTAACTATGGAGTTCCCAATGACTAATGCTCTGCTCCTGTTCCTGTTTCATTCTGAGCAACACGGACAGACTCTGCCTGAGACCTGTACCCCATTGCTTACCCCTGGGAAGTCATTTCCTCATTCCCCCTCCCCCATCAGTATCCAAAATGGTTTCCTTGTTCTTGAGGGTAACAGCCACAGGGGATCCCTGTACTGCCTGCCGGTTCCCTTTCTGTCCCCTGACTGTAACCCAGCTCCCTTTATCCTGTACCTGAGGAGTGACTACCTCCCTCTAACTCCTCTCAATAACCCCCTCCACCTCCCGAATAATCCCAAGGTCACCCACCTCCAGCTCCAGTTCCCAAATGCGGTTCTTGAGGAGCTGGAGTTGGATGCACTTCCCGCAGATGGAGTCAGTAAGGACACGAGTGGTGACCCTTACCTCCCACATTCTGCAGGAGGAACATTCAACTGCTCTAACATCCATCCCCACTATCCTCAATTCCCAACAAGTCTACTGAAAAATAAAGAAAAATAAAGTTATCTGATCAACCTGGCACACAGAAATCTATATTTGATTGGAGGATAAGGATGAGTGGGAGACAATACCTGAGTAGTGTTTTGGTTAAAGTAACCACCCAAATATGTTCCTTCCCTTACCCAGCAGTCCCGAGTCTGCTCCTGCTCAGCGTGCGCTCCGACTATTCACGAGGTAAGTTTTTAAATCAATGATTCACCTTCCCGTCAGCCCTGAATCGTCGCTCTTGCTCTTCCTGCTGCTAAACAAAGGTGCAGTGCCCCTACACTCGAGGTAAGTTTTTAAATTAGTCACTTACTTCCCCAGCTCCAATCCCCCCACACCCCCACTCCCCAATTCTGCTGTTGCCAGGGGAGATTGGTCAGGTTGAAGGCAGAGGGTAAGGTGGGGGCTGCTGGGAAGGTCAATTTCCCACTTCAAGGACTGACCTTGAGCGTGAGCAGCCTTTATTTTACAGACAGCAGCAGAGCGAGAGGTGGCTGCAAGGACCAAGGGGCTGCTGGGAATATGTTTGGGCAGCGTTGAATCTGAGACACTAAATGTGCTGTGTCTCCCACCCGCCCTCCCCCTCGAACCAAAACAAAGGGCTCCCTGGTGGGTTGGTAACGTAAGGCTTTTCTATTTACATTTCTGCTGTATCTTGTGTTTAGTTAAAACCATTACTACTTTTTAATTTATCTATTCATTGTTCATTTGGATAAGACCAGAGCAGAGAAGTACTAGAAATGATTTAACTCATAAATTTGTATAAATTAATACATTAATTGAGTCGAGGTGTCTGGGCAGATGCTGTGCTGTAGCTGTATGATGTGGGAGCTGGCTGATCCCATTGTGAACGGCAGTGACCACATCTGCAGCAAGTGTTGGTTGCTGGAAGAATTGATGATCTGGAATCTGAGCTTCAAACACTGCGGCACATCCGGGAGGGGCAGAGTTACCTGCATGCTTTGTTTCAGGAGGCAGTCCCACCTGGTAGATTCAGTAATTCACATTCAGTCAGTGATCAGGGACAGCAGGGTGTGACTGTAAGTGAAGCAGGGAGGGGGATCCTGAGCTCAGGAGTGGAGGAGTCTCAGCTTTTGACCTTATCCAACAGATATGAGGTACTTGCTCCCTGTGTGGATGAGCAAAAGGACAGTGGGGAGGATGAGGCAGCTGGCCACGACACCAAGGTGCAGAAGGCCATTCTAGAGGGGGCAGCAAAAAGCCAAGTAGTTCTTATGGGGGCTTCTATAAATAGGGGATAGATAGTATCCCTTGGACCCGGATCGGGAGTCCCACATGGTGTGTTGCCTGCCTGGTGTCAGGGTAATGCACATCGCTGACCGGCTTGAAAGGATATTGGAGCGGGGGTGGGAGGATCCAAGTGTGGTACATGTTGGGACTAACAACATAGGCAGCTCTCGCTCTCAGTCGGAGTGAGAATGACTGGGTAGTTGTTAGGGGGGTCTTTAGCTTTCCAAATATTGACTGGGCATACTATAGTTCAAGTACTTTAGATGGGTCAGTTTTTGTCCAACGTGTGCAGGAGGGTTTCCTGACAGAGTATGTCAACAGGCCAAAAAGGAACAAGGCCACAATAGATTTGGTATTGGGTAATGAACCCAGCCAGATGCTAGATTTGGAGATAGATGAGCACTCTGGTGATAGAGACCACAATCCGGTTATGTTTACTTTACTGATGGAAAGGGATAAGTATATACCACAGGGCAAAAGTCATAGCTGAGGGAAAAGCAATTATGATATAATTAGGCAAGATTTAGGATGCATTGGATGGGAAGGAAATGGCAGGGCATGGGCACAATTGAAATGTGGAGTTTATTCAAGGAACAGCTACTACGTGTCATTGATAGGTATGTACCTGTCAGGAAGGGAGGAGGTTGTGGAGCGCGGGAGCCAGAGTTTACGAGGGAAGTTGAATCTCTTGTCAAGAGGACGAAGAAGGCTAATGTTCAGATGAGACGTGAAGGCTCAGTTAACGCGCTTGAGAGTTACAAGTGAGTGAGGAAGGACCTAAAGAGAGATCTAAGAAGAGCCAGGAGGGGGCATGAGAAGTCATTGGTGGATAGGATCAAGGAAAACCCCAACGTTTTCGATAGGTTTATCAAGAATAAAAGAATAACGAGAGAAAGATTAGGGTCAGTCAAACATAATAGTGGGAAGTTGTGCATGAGTCAGAGGAGAGAGGGGAAGCACTAAATGAATACTTTTCATCAGTATTCACACCAGAAAAAGACAATGTTGTCGAGGAGAATCCTGAGATACTGACTGCTAAACTAGATGGGACTGAGGTGCATAAGGAAGAGGTGTTAGCAATTCTGGAAAGTGTAAAAGGAGCTAAGTCCCCTGGGCCAGATGGGATTTATCCTAGGATTCTCTAGGAAGCCGGGGAGGAGTGTGGAGAGCCTCTGGCTTTGATCTCTCCATCGCCATTGTCTGCAGGAATAGTGCCAGAAGACTGGAGAATAGAATCATAGTCATAGAGATGTACAGCATGGAAACAGACCATTCGGTCCAACCTGTCCACACTGACCAGATATCCCAACCCAATCTAGTCCGACCTGCCAGCACCCGGCCCATATCCCTCCAAACCCTTCCTATTCATATGCCCATCCAAATGCCTCTTAAATGTTGCAATTGTACCAGCCTCCAACCACATCCTCTGGCAGGTCATTCCATACAAGTACCACTCTCTGTGGAAAAAAAGTGTCTTTTTAGGTCTCTTTCCCCTCTCACCCTAAACCTATGCCCTCTAGTTCTGGACTCCCACATTCCAGGGAAAAGACTTTGTCTATTTATCCTATCCATGCCCCTCATAATTTTGTAAACCTCTATAAGGTCACCCCTCAGTCTCTGACACTCCAGGGAAAACAGCTCCAGCCTGTTCAGCCTCTCCCTGTAGCTCAAATGCTCCAATCCTGGGAACATCCTTGTAAAGCTTTTCTGAAACTTTTCAAGTTTCACAACATCTTTCCATTAGGAAGGAGACCAGAGTTGCATGCAATATTCCAACAGTGGTCTAACCAATGTCCTGTACAGCTGCAACATGACCTCCCAACTCCTGTGCTCAATACTCTGACCAATAAAGGAAAGCATACCAAATGCCTTCTTCACTATCCTATCTACCTGCGACTCCACTTTCAAGGAGCTATGAACCTGCACTCCAAGGTCCCTTTGTTCAGCAACACTCCCTAGGACCTTCCCATTAAGTGTATAAGTCCTGCTAAGATTTGGTTTCCCAAAATGCAGCACCTCGCATTTGTCTGGATTAAACTCCATCTGACACTTCTCAGTCGATTGGCCCATCTGGTCCAGATCCTGTTTTTCTGAGGTAACCCTCTTTGCTGTCCATTACATCTCCAATTACTAACTGTACATCTTATGCTCGCATCCAAATCATTTATATAAATGACAAAAAGTAGTGGACCCAGCATCGATCCTTGTGGCACTCCACTGGTCACAGGCCTCCAGTCTGAAAAACAACCCTCCACCACTACCCTCTGTCTTCTACCTTTGAGCCAGTTCTGTATCCAAGTGGCTAGTTCTCCCAGCATTCCATGAGATCTAACCTTGCTCATCAGTCTCCCATGCGGAACCCTGTCGAACGCCTTACTGAAGTCCACATAGATCACATCTACTGCTCTGCCCTCATCAACCTTCTTTGTTCCTTCAAAAATAGAAATTTGTTCCCTTGTTTAAGCAGGGGAATAGAGACAACCCTGGTAATTATAGACCAGTGAGCCTTACTTCGGTTGTGGGTAAAGTGTTGGAAAAGATTATAAGAGATAGGATTTATAAACATCTAGAAATGAATAAGTTGACTCGGGATAGTCAACATGGTTTTGTGAAGGGTAGGTCGTGCCTCATGAACCTTATTGCGTTATTTGAGAAGGTGGCCAAACGGGTTGATGAGGGTACAGAGGTTGATGTGGTGTATATGGATTTCAGTAAGGCTTTTGATAAGGTTCCCCATGATAGGCTATTGCACAGAATATGGAGGCATGGGATTGAGGGTGATTTAGCGGTTTGGGACCGATGGAAAATGGTCATCCTGGAGTTCAGTTAGTAGTGGGGTACCACAAGGATCTGTTTTGGGGCCACTGCCATTTGTCATTTTTATAAATGACCTGGAACCAGGGCCTAGAAGGATGGGCTCGTAAATTTTCAGATGACATGAAGGTTGTGGATAGGACTGAAGGATGTTGCAGGTTACTGAGGGACATAGATAAGCTGCAGAGCTGGGCTGAGAGGTGGCAAATGGAGCTTAATGCGAAAAAGTGGAAGGTAATTTGCTTTGGAAGGAGTAACAGGAATGCAGAGTACTGGGCTAATGGTAAGATTCTTGGTCGTGTAGATGAGCTGCAAGATCTGAGTGTCCAGGCCGACAGATCCCTGAAAGTTGCCACCCAGGTTGAGAGGATCATGAAGAAGGTATACGGTGTGTGATCTTTTATTGGCAGAGGGATTGAGGTTTGGAACCATGAGATCATGCTGCAGCTGTGCAAAACCCTGGTACGGCCACATTTGGAGTATTGCGCACAGTTCTGGTCACCGCATTATAGGAAGGATGTGGAAGCTTCGGAAAAGGTTCCAAGGAGATTTACTAAGATGCTGCCTGGTCTGGAGGAAAGGTCTTACGAGAAAAGGCTGAGGGACTTGAGACCAGGCAGCATCCGAGGAGCAGGAAACTCGATGTTTTGGGCAAAAGCCCTTCATCAGGAATGAAGGCAGGGAGCCTCTGGGGTGGAGAGATAAATGGGAGGGGGTGGGGTTGGGGAGAAGGTAGCAAAGAGTACAATAGCTGTTGTGGTTCTGTTCGCCGAGCTGAGAATTTGTGTTGCAGACGTTTCGTCCCCTGTCTAGGTGACACCCTCAGTGCTTGGGAGCCTCCTGTGAAGCACTTCTGTGATCTTTCCTCCGGCATTTGTAGTGGTTTGTCTCTGCAGCTTCCGGTTATCAATTCCAGCTGTCCACTGCAGTGGTCGGTATATTGGGTCCAGGTCGATGTGCTTATTGATAGAATCTGTGGATAAGTGCTGTGCCTCTAGGAATTCCCTGGCTGTTCTCTGTTTGGCTTGTCCTATAATAGTAGTGTGTCCCAGTCGAATTCATGTTGCTTGTCATCTGCCTGTGTGGCTGCTAAGGATAGCTGGTCATGTCGTTTTGTGGCTAGTTGGTGTTCATGAATGTGGATCGTTAGCTGTCTTCCTGTTTGTCCGATGTAGTGTTTTGTTCAGTCTTTGCATGGGATTTTGTACATTACAAAACTGCATGGGTAGAGGCATGGCACTCATCCACAGATTCAATCAATAAGCTCATCGACCTGGACCCAATACACCGACCACTGCAGCGGACAGCTGGAACTCACAACAGGAAGCGGCAGAGACAAGCCACTATAAATGCCGAAGGAAACATCACAGAAGTGCTTCACAGGAGGCTCCCAAGCACTGAGGATGTCACCTAGACAGGGGACGAAACGTCTGCAACACAAATTCCCAGCTCGGCGAACAGAACCACAACAATGAGCACCCGAGCTACAAATCTTCAACCAAATTTTGAGTACAATAGGTGGGTAGAATAGCAATAGCACCCAGTTCAGCACCGTCCTCATGACCTGTCCTACCTGCCAATCTCCCTTCCCATCTATCTGCTCCACCCTCCTCTCTGACCTATCACCTTCATCCCCACCCCCATCCACCTGTTGTGCTCTTTGCTACCTTCTCCCCACCCCCACCCCTTTCTCATTTATCTCCCCACCCTGGAGGCTCCCTGCCTTCATTCCTGATGAAGGGCTTTTGCCCAAAACATCGATTTTCTTGCTCCTCGGATGCTCCCTGACCTGCTGTACTTTTCCAGCACCACTCTAATCTAGACTCTGGTTTCCAGCATCTGCAGTCCTCAGTTTTGCCTGAGGGACTTTGAGGCTGTTTTTGTGAGAGAGAAGAAGGTTAAGAGGTGACTTCATTGAGACATATAAGATAATCAGAGGGTTTGATAGTTTGGACAATGAGTGTCTTTTTATTCAGACGACGCTGGCTAGAATGAAGGGACACAGGTTTAAATTGAGGAGTGATAGATATAGGAGAGGTGTCAGAGGTGGGTTCTATACTCAGAGAGTAGTAGGGGCATGGAATGCACTGCCTGCAACAGGAGCCAAACTCGCCAACTTTAAGGGCATTTAAATGGTCATTCGATAGGCATGTGGACGAGAATGGAATAGTGTAGGATAGATGGGCTTCAGATTGGTTCCACAGGTCAGCACAACATCGAGGGCCGAAGGGCCTGGACTGTGCTGGTAATGTTCGATCTTCCAACACAGATACATTGAGTGAGTGGTCAAAGGTCAGGCAGATGGAATACTATGTTGATAAATGTGCAGTCATCCATTTTGGGAGGAGTAACAGGAACAAGGATTATTAATTGAATGGTAATAAATTGCAGCATGCTGCTGTGCAGGGGGACCTGGGTGTCCGTGTGTGTGAATCACAGAGGGTTGGTCTGCAGGTACAACAGGGAATTAGGAAGGCAGATGGAATTTTGTCCTTCATTGTGAAAGGGATTGAGTTTAAAAGCAGTGGGGTAATGTTGTAGCTGTACAAGGTGCTGGGGAGGCCACCCCTGGAGGACTGTATGCACTTTGGGTCTCCTTACTTGAGAAAGGATGGACTGGCACTGGGGTTGGTGCAGAGGGGGGTCACTAGGTTGATTACGGAGTTGAGGGGGTTGTCTTATGAGGCGAGACTGAGTAAATTGGGATTATATTCATTGGAATTCAGAAGAATGTGGGTGTATCTTTGCGAATGGTTGAGATTGAAGTAGAGAGGATGTTTCCACTAGCCGGTGAAACTAGGACAAGAGGGTATCACTTCAAGATTAGAGGGAGCAGAGTTTGGACTGAATTGAGAAGGAACCTCTTCACCCAGAGAGTGTTAATCTATGGAATTCCTTGCCCAGGGAAACAGTTGACGCTGGTTGAGTAAACGTTTTTAAAGCGAAGGTAGATCATGTTTTGAAAACATGAAGGAATTAAGGGATATGGTGAGAGTGTGGGTAAGTGGTTCTGAGCCCACGAATAGATCAGCCATGACCTTATTAAATGTTGGAGCAGGCTCGAAGGGCCGGACGGCCTACTCCTGCTCCTAGTGCTTACATCCTTATGTCCCAGATCAGTTCAGGTGGAGCCCGTCCAAATGGTGCAGTCCCATGCTGTCCCAATGAAGACATCAATGCCCCACGAATGTGAATCCCTCTTTCCCACATCACTCCTTCACCCATGTGTTTACTTCCCTCATCTTCTCACGTCTTTGGCATTTTACACATTTTCTGGTAATAATTCAGCGATTACATTCCTTGAAGTCCTTTTTAAACAGATTTTGTTCCTAATTACTGAGATTCCCCAAACAGTCCCTCTTGCCTGTCCCTGCCGATGTATTTGGTGTTAACAGGCACCATGATACAGCACGATAACTCAGTAGTGCCTCACAGCGCGAGGATCCTGCATTCGATTTCAACCTTAGGGGTGTGGAGTTTGTACATTCTCCGTGTGTCTCCGTGGGTCCCTCTGGGTGTTCTGGTTTCCTCCCACAGTCCAAAGATGCGAATGTGAGGTAGATTGGCAATGCTAATTTGCTCACTGTATCCCCAGATATGTAAGATAGTCAGATTAGCCTATGGGGATTGTGTGGTTACAGGAATGGGGTGGGTCTGTGAGTGATGCTCTTCCGAAGGTCAGTGTGGACTCGATGGGCTGAAGGGCCTCCTTACACACTCTGCATATTCTATGATTCTGTAGGACAATGAACCCCTCCTGTTCCCTCACCAGTATCCTCTCAATTCCACTCTTGTTGTGCCTCACAGTGGCGTCAGACACACAGACCCCCATCTGATATTTTTAATGATTCAGTGGCTCGGAAAGAATTGATTGTCCATCCCTAATTGCTGAGAGGGCTGTTCGGAGTAAACCACATTGCTGTGTGTCTGGGCTCGCATGTGGGTCAGAAACGGGAAGGATGGCAGTTTCCTTCCCGAAAGGAAGTTATTGAACTCGATGGATATTATTTCCCGACAATCGGCAATGGGCAATATTAGACCCTTAATTCCAGGGTTTTTAAATTGGATTTTGTTCACCATCTGTCACAAGCAGACTCAGACCCTGCAACTTGGAACATTACCTGGGTCTCGTGAGTAATATTCTTTTGATAATACCACTGGGCCACTACCCCATTATCTGTCACTCAAAGGATGCTACCTGTCCTCCTAATTATAGCATTACCAACCATTATCACTTTCATTGGTGCTGTCCCAGTCCAATGGCTTGGTTAACAACAGGACACTGCACAGTTTGATGGTACACTCTGCAGAGCACTTCCTCGTCTGCAGCGGCTATCTCTAAAATGGTGAGGGATGGTGTGAGCAATGTTAGAGACAGTAACTCCATTACTTTCCAACACGGTTATGGATATGAATAATTACTCATTCTTAGATCAGACTTGTCCTGTTGTAATGCCTGTTTGACAGTCAAATTATTTCCGTGTTCTAAATATATTTCTACATCAGGGAATTAACCCAGCTGCTGCGTTCTGTTTATTCAAACATTACAGCAGAAAGAGTGCTGTTACCTCAGATCCTGAGAGAGACCATGCAGGTGATATAAAAGGAGATTGGATCATATCAGAATATGATTTACATTGACACCCTGACACTTGAAGGAATGTATCATTTCTGGTAGAAAATGCACCGTCCCATTCAGACAGTCAGGAACATATTCTATCTGATCCTTGGTATAATTGGCCTTCCTGGTAAGTGACTATAACCGTTGGGGTTCTGCATAATTCTGAGTGAGCTGGTTTCTGCCATTAAACTGTGATTGAGAATGTCGCTTGCTAATCTGATGGAACTGTTGGAAGGACACCTAGTCAACAAAATATTTTTGTTAATTCAAATATCCTCTGTTCTAACTATTCATATATTGCAACATCAGAAAAGGAAGAGTTCAGTAATGACGACAGGTTGAGGATGTTAGAACTGTTCTCCCTGAAGGGAAGGAGGTGGAGGTGAGATTTGATTGTGATTTCCAAAATCATGAGCCAGCTGTAAAGAACAGATATGAAGCAGCTGTTATTGCTGGTGAAATCAAAAGAAAAATGAGAGGGGAACAATTTAATGTGTAATGTGGATTTTGATGTTATAAGAAATTAGTTTTCACACTGGGCCACTCCCTCCTTATCTGTCGCCCAAAGGATGCAATCTGTCCTCAGTGGTTAGGGTAAAGTGTGTGGAAATATAATGGAAACATGTTCAATCGAAGCGTTCAAAGGGGCACGGGATCATTATTTGGATTGAAATAGTGGGGAACATTCTGTAGAAGGAGCAGGGGATTGGTATCAGGGGAAGCTGCCCGTTTGAGTGGGCTGTACAGACACAGAGGGGTGAATGGTCTCCTCATGTGCAGGACCAATTCTGCAATTCTGTGACAGCCTCCTATTGAAGTGCTATTAGCTGGAGAGGGTCATACATTGCCTATGGTTTTACTCTTGCTACAACTCTCTTTATTTCAAAGCAGCTTGGGAAGATTATGGGAGCCATCACAGTGCAGGGTTTTGTCCTGTTGAATGTGAAAGGACACTGTGAGGGAGAGTAAGACTAGGATCATCTTTCAGTGTAGAATATCACTGAGCGTGTGTCATCATCATTGTAAGGGCATTTCAACAAATGTCCATGGGTTCATGGCATTAACTGCCCGCTAACAATATTGGGAGTGAAGCAGACTCCCTGGAATAGAACTAATGCCCCAGAGACTGTGTATTATCTCTAGTAATTAGTATTGAATATTTACAAGCATCGTTGTAGATCATCACACCTTCTCTGCAAGTTCAGCTCTACTTAGAACTATCTGGGATCAATTAATAATCCTTCCTGAGCAAGGCCATGAAGTCCTTCCATTCGTGGGTAGACACAGCTTTACCAAGTATCTTTATGTGGAAGCACATCGATCATCATCAGGTTTAATGTTAGAATAGATACGAAAATATGGGGAAAATACTGATTCAATATTCAAGCCAAGTAATTGCAGCACACAAACTGTTCACTCTGCATAACTCTGTTCTGTCTATCTTGAAGCTTCCGATATGAATGGACTGTTTTCTTCAAAGGCTGAGATGTGACCTGATACAAGTATATATTATGAGAGGCACACTTATATAAAATATATTGATTTCTCTGCGTAGGATATTCACATAATCTTCTCCAGGGTGGAAATATCAAATACTGGAGGGTATAGTTTTACGTTGAAATGACGACACTCTGAAGGATATGTGTGAACGAAATCATTTGTTTTGACAGAGAGAGCGCGAGGTGACTGGAATGTGCTCCTGGGGAGATGATAGAAATAGACAAGATAACAATGTTTAAGCCTCATTTACACAGACACATAGTCAGGCAGACAACAGAGGGTTATGGAGCATGTGCAGACAGATGGGATCTGTTTAGAATGACATCATGTTTGCCACAGAAAGATTGCCCATAAATTCCATTCCTGTGCTCTGCCCTTTTGCAATGTCAGGCAGACCTTTCATTGGTTCGAGGCTTTGCCCATCCATTCAAAGGAGCTATTCAATGGACACAATCCACATCACGTTTCCCAACATTTTTTAATACCTCAGGTGCTGTGTGATCATTTAATAGAACATTGATACATGCTCCAAAATTCAATAGTTTTATGAAGTGAAGATGAGTATTGCATAAAGTAATCAAGGGGTATGTGTCCCCAAAGTCTGCATTATCATGATATCATGATCATCCTCAAGAATTGAAAACCAGTTCTTGGAGCAGACTTAAAAGGTGTTGGAAATTTAATTTTAAACATTAATTGTATGCACCTTTCTATCTATTATACACCAATCATCAGACAATTCCCAAGAAAGCCGAGGGACTGAAGCCTGACTGTGTTGTACATAATTGGAAGGAAGGTTCCCTAATCCCAGAAATGATCCAAGAGGACGATGGTGATACTATCCCATCCCAGGGAATTTGTTTAACCTCAGCAGGTGTCTCTCAGTGACCTGCCTTTGGTTTCTTCATCACACTGCAGCTCTGCCTCCTGGGAGCAGCTGATTGGATATCCCATGTCAGGTGTGTCAGACTGAGAGTTGCACGTTTTGTAGCAATGTTGAGTTCATGTTTCAGATTCAATAAATTCTGCTCTGATTGGAGTTTGTGTGGTTTTACAAACTTTCATCAATTACGAAGAAACTGAATTGATTTTTATTCATAATTTATAATCACGTTTTCCTTTTCTCTCTCTTATAGTGAATCTAGTGGCCATCCTGATCTTGTCCAAGGGAAAATGCGGTGTTTCCCCTTGCACCACACGCTATTTGGTGGCAATGGCAGCGACAGATCTACTGTTCATTATACTTGAGATTATAACGCACCGAATCAATGACTACTTTTTCCCTCGGAATTTCCTGGACATTACCCCTGTGTGCGCTGTTCGCTATGCCCTCCGCCGTGCAGTCACAGATTGCTCTGTCTGGTTCACTGTCGCCTTTACTTTTGACCGTTTTATCGTCATTTGTTGCTCGAAGCTGAGATCAAAATATTGCAAAGAGAAAACCGCAGTTGTGGTTCTCGCAACTAGTGGCATTCTGCTCTCTCTGAAAAATATTCCAATCTATTTTAGATTTCGGCCTTCTGAGATAATCGACAATATACCCTGGAAATGTTTGCACACACGAGCGTATTATCATGACCCTGCATGGAGGGGATTTAAACGATTTGAAAAGGTTCTAACCCCAATACTCCCATTCATTTTAGTTTTGCTGTTGAACACTCTAACTATCAGACACATTGTTGTAGCCAGTCGTGTTCGTAAAGTACTGATGGGTCAGAAACAGAGGCAGGGTCACTCTGACCCTGAGATGGAGAGCAGAAGGAAGGCTATGATTTTACTGTTCACCATATCTGGCAGCTTCATCATTCTGTGGCTGTGGTACCTCTTAGATTATTTTGGAGTTTTAAAGCATTTGTTAGATGATGACTCTGAATATAGGTTTGAAAAAATTGCATATATGCTTCGGGATTTAGGTTCCTGCACAAATACTATTATTTACGTAGTGACACTGTCCAAGTTTCGGGCGAAAATTCGGAACTCAGTGAATGCTCTTTTCTCCTGAGTTGTTTAATGAGACCCACAACCAAATCCATTGGGAGCAATGGGGGACTAATGCTGATTGCTATAAACCGGAAAGAAAATGCCTGGAGGAAGTAATAAAAAATATAATTATTTTTTGAAAGGTTTGTGAAGGTTTGTAGCTCAGGTTGAGGTTTAGGGTGTAGGCTTGCTCGCTGAGCTGTAGGTTTGATATCCAGACGTTTCATTACCTGGCTCGGTAACATCATCAGTGGGGTCCTCCAAGTGAAGGGAAGCTCTTGTCTCCTGCTTTCTATTTATATCTTTCTCCTGGATGGGGTTCCTGGGGTTTGCGGTGATGTCATTTCCTGTTTGTTTTCTGAGGGGTTGATAGATGGTATCTAGATCTATGTGTTTGTTTATGGCTTTGTGGTTGGAGTGCCAGGCCTCTAGGAATTCTCTGGCATGTCTTTGCTTAGCTTGTCCCAGGATAGATGTGCTGTCCTAATCGAAATGGTGATTCTGTCTGGTGACAGCCAGACGACTAAGACCCCTCGGAATTGTTGTGTTTCTGTTCGCCGAGCTGGGAATTTGTGTTGCAGACGTTTCGTCCCCTGTCTAGGTGATATCCTCAGTGCTTGGGAGCCTCCTGTGAAGTGCTTCTGTGATCTTTCATCCAGCATTTGTAGTGGTATGAATCTGCCCCTTCCGGTTGTCAGTTCCAGCTGTCCGCTGCAGTGGCCGGTATATTGGGTCCAGGTCAATGTGTTTGTTGATTGAATCTGTGGAAAAGGAGATAGGCAGGTAGGACAAGTCACGGGGACAGTGCTGAACTGAAAGTTTGGAACTAGGGTGAGGTGGGGGAAGGGGAAATGAGGAAACTGTTGAAGTCCACATTGATGCCCTGGGGTTGAAGTGTTCTGAAGTGGAAGATGAGGCGTTCTTCCTTCAGGCGTCTGGTGGTGAGGGAGGGGCAGTGAAGGAGGCCCAGAGCCTCCATGTCCTCGGCAGAGTGAAGGGGGAGTTGAAATGTTGGGCCACGGAGCGGTGTGGTTGATTGGTGCGAGTGTCCCGCAGATGTTCTCTAAAGCGCTCTGCTAGGAGGCGCCCAGTCTCCCCAATGTAGAGGAGACCGCATCAGGAGTAACGGATACAATAAATGATATTAGTGGATGTGCAGGTAAAACTTTGATGGATGTGGAAGGCTCCTTTAGGGCCTTGGATAGAGGTGAGGGAGGAGGTGTGGGTACAGGTTTTGCAGTTCCTGCGGTAGCAGGGGAAGATGCCAGGATGGGAGGGTGGGTTGTAGGGGGGCGTGGACCTGACCAGGTAGTCACGGAGGGAACGGTCTTTGCGTAAGGCAGAAAGGGATGGGGAGGGAAATACATTCCTGGTGGTGGGGTCTTTTTAGATGTGGCGGAAATGTCGGCGGATGATTTGGTTTATGCGAAGGTTTGTAGGGTGGAAGGTGAGCACCAGGGGCGTTCTGTCCTTGTTACGGTTGGAGGGGTGGGGTCTGAGGGCAGAGGTGCGGGATGTGGACAAGATGCATTGGAGGACAGATTTAACCACGTGGGAAGGGAAATTATGGTCTCTGAAGAAGGAGGCTATCTGGTGTGTTCTGTGGTGGATCTGGTCCTCCTGGGAGCAGATACGGCGGAGGCGGAGGAATTGGGAATAGGGGATGGCATTTTTGCAGGAGGTATGGTGGGAAGAGGTGTAATCCAGGTAGCTGTGGGAGTTGGTGGGTTTGTAAAAAATGTCAGTGTCAAGTCGGTTGTCATTAATGGAGATGGAGAGGTCCAGGAAGGGGAGGGAGGTGTCAGAGATGGTCCAGGTAAATTTAAGGTCAGGGTGGAATATTTTGGTGAAGTTGCTGAATTGCTCAACCTCCTCTTGGGAGCACGAGGTGGCGCCAATGCAGTCATCAATGTAGCGGAGGAAGAGGTATGGAGTGGTGCCAGTATAACTACGGAAGATGGACTATTCTATGTAGCCAACAAAGAGACAGGCATAGCTGGGGCCCATACGTGTGCCCATGGCTACCCCTTTGGTCTGGAGGAAGTCGGAGGATTCAAAGGAAAAATGTTAAGGGTGAGGACTAGTTTGGCCAAACGAATGAGAGTGTCGGTGGAAGGGTACTGTTGGGGACTTTGGGAGAGGAAGAAATGGAGGGCTTGGAGGCCCTGGTCATGGCGGATGGAGGTGTAGAGGGATTAGATATCCATGGTGAAGATGAGGCGTTGGGAGCCAGGGAAACGGAAGTTTTGGAGGAGGTGGAGGGCGTGGGTGGTGTGTCGAACGTGTGTGTGGGGTTCCTGGACTAGGAGGGATAGGACAGTGTCGAGGTAGGTAGAGATGAGTTCACCACACTCTCATCTCCAAGTCTCCAGCCTATTTCACTTGGGCAGCGACCACTGTATCCACTATTTCCTCATTTCCTTTTGTTATTTCGGATGCAATATTAATTGGGGCCCTGCCTGACCATGCCAGATTCTGTCGAGGAAATTACTTCGTCTGAGGCTTCGAGGCTTGTTTCGAGAAGGTTTATTTTTCATAAACTCATGGAGAGGCTACCACACTGTCTCCACTAGACCACAGCACTGTCTCGAGCTGAAGAGCCAGCCTATACTTATGCAATGAAACAGACAGCTTCACTTCCATTCTGCACAAGTTAAGGATAAGCACAGTGCAGCTCTCACCTTGTTGCTGAAGGACAGAGAGGCTAACGGGCTCAGGACACAGCCCCCACAAACACCCCTATGATATACACCCTATAATTCATCAAAGTATAATGACACAACCTCAGTCATTATTTCCATTGGTATTTTCCCAGTAAAGCAAGAGGCTAAGATACGTGATAGCTTTTACTTTGGTCAAATATCCCATCATGCAGCAGTATACCAAGTTCTTACTACTTCCACACCATTACATCAATCCAGTAACTACAATATGATCTAAATCTCTCTACTTGTTTTTGTGGCCAAGTTTGAGAGCTTGCACCCCTGTAAATTCTGCAGTTTGCGATGTGTATGTATTTGTTGGTAGCACTGAAATCTTTCAAGTAGATTTGTCATGTATTTAATAAGAAATCAGAATCAGGTAATTGTATGAATAATATGGGGTGAATACCCACCCAATTATTTGTCTGTGAAACATTTGAAAATCTTTTAATTGGACTAAAGCCAAACACAATTATTTTATACTTTTTCAATTATCTGAATTCTGAAATACGTTTCCCAGCCAATGACACAGCACAAAGTGTACTCGACCAGGTAACACTGATGGCATGGTGACTCAGTGGTTAGCACTGCTGTCTCAAAGCACCAGGGATCTGGGATTGATTCCAGCCTCAGCTGACTGTCTGTGTGGAGTTCACATATTCTCTCCGTATCTGCATATGTTTCCTCCAGGTGGCTCAGTTTCCTCCAACGATTCAGAGATGTGCAGTTCAGGTGAATTGGTCATGCTAAACTGCCCATAGTGTTAGTTGCATTAGTCAGGGATACATAAAGGGTAGGGGAATGTATCTGAGTGGGTTACTCTTCGGAGGGTTGGTGTGGACTTGTTGGGGCAAATGGTCTGTTTCCATATTGTAATCTAAATGTAACACTTTGGCAAAACAGCTATCAGCAGCTGGGTTGCCATGAGACAAAAACAAGTTGAAATTTGGCCAATCAGTTTCAATTATGCCCCAAGTTACCAAAATCCAATCAAGTTTGAACTTAGTATTTTAATAACATTAAAATCAATGAATTGATCCGATGTTTTGGGCTACAAACAGGTCAGCTTTGAACAGTTGAAAGAGAACTGCAAAAAGACCAGCAAATGTAGGCTGCCAACTCAAGACCTCGCTGAGAGGTCCCTGTCTGTGGGAGGGGTTTGCACAGCAGAACATCGAAACCGACCTGGAGAAAATCGACAGAAGAAATTCGGCAATGCTGACTGGTTTCAAACATGATTTTTCTTTGTAATACTTAATGGGGATGTTTTATATCAGACTGGTATGGAAGAATGGGAAGTAAAAGATAGGGTTAAGGGAAAGGAGTTGTAGATAGTTGCTGGTTTTAACATTCTCTGTTGGACTTAAAGAATAAAATTGTGAATTTTTACTTTAAATAGTAACTTCTGAGATAATTCTTTCTCTCTTGAATTGTAACAGATTATAGCACTGGGTGATTTTTTCTGTGTTGCTGGGTTAGATTAGCAGAGGGGTTTACCCCATGTTGTAACAAAGGCTACCATTCTATCACTACACTTGATAAATGAACAGATCATCTTGATGTGCAGAATTGTATCGAGTGCAATGAGGTATAACAAGGTTGTATTTATCAATAAAAATATATTAATTAAAACATATTAAATTAATATCATGTCTTTGTTGTTCTGATTGTATTCATTACCTTTAATCGTTGACTCTTATGTCCAAAATAATGCTCTTCTGTTATAAATGTATCTGGGAGTTTGGCAGATGTTAGGAATTTAAAGCAGCGTACGTTCTCTGGGAATTTTACATTTAAGTTTGATGCCATTGGTGATGCAACATGACAGCACACTGTTTTGTGAATGAAGGAGACGATGTTTTGCAGGAATATCCAGCTAATGTAACTGAAATACCAGTTTTCAGCTGTAGGTGGCGGCCAGCAACAGAGTGATGGAACATCAGCAAACAGAGGCATTGCTCAGATATTGTGAAAATTAAATACTGCTGGTTTACTCTGAGAGCTTTCTCAATCTCAGCAGCAAAGCTTTACATGACAATGAGAATTAAATGTAATGCAATGATGTTACTGTGCAATGCTGTAGAGAGTGTACATACACTCACACTCCTCTGGCCCGAAGCATAAATATTGGTTCAAATACTTATTTGAGGAAAAATATTTGTTCTTCATTTTGCAACAAATTTCTCTTTTTCTTCACTTCCCTGACCCACACAACAGTGCACCTTTTTCCTATCTGCTGCATTTCGAGGTGCAATGTATTTTTGTTCATTCCTGGAGGGGGCTGGCTGAGCCAACATTGATTGCCCATCACTCATTTTATTTAAATTCATTCACAAGATGGGGATTGGCCGAATAGGCTCCCACTTATTGTCCACATGAGAAGAGGTTAACAGTCCACCCCATTGCTGGAGGTTGGGATGACATTTTCATCCACTAAAAGGCTTTTTCTGACAATTGATTCATGATCATCGTTAGCCTCTTAATTGTAGATTCCTTTTAAATTGTATTCAAATTCCAACACCCACTGAATTGGAAACCAGTTCTCCAGAATATTATTTGTGTTCCGGGATTAACTGTTGTTTCCCTCTCTGAGACCACAATACATATGTGGATGAAGATGCATAGGAGGCAATTAGACCTCTGTAAAACCACAATTAATTTATTCATTACTGAAAGCAAATAACACAACCTTTTAACGAACTAGACATATAAATTACTGCCTTTCACCCTGATTTCTGCAAGTAAACCCAAACTTTTTAACCTGTGAATAAAACATAGAACATTCCAGTGCAGTACAGGCCCTTTGGCCCTCGATTTTGCGCTGAAATACGAAACCAATCTGAAGCCCATCTAACCTACACTATTCCATGCTCATCCATATGCCTATCCAATGACCATTTAAATGCCCTTAAAGTTGGTGGTTCTACTACTGTTGCAGGTAGTGCATTCCACACCCCTACTACTCTGAGTAAAGAAACTACTTCTGACATCTGTCCTGTATCTATCACCCCTCAATTTGAAGCTACGTTCTCTCGTGCTAGCCATCACCATCCACGGAAAAAGGCTCTCAATGTAGAACCTATGTAACCCTCTGATTATCTTATATGTCTCCTCTTAACCTTCTTCTCTTGAATGAAAACAGTCTCAAATCTCTCAACCTTTCCTGGTAAGATCTTCCCTCTATACGAGGCAATATCCGAGTAAATCTCCTCTGAAACCTTTCCAAAGCTTCTGCATTCTTCCTATCATGTGGCAACCAGAATTACATGCAACACTTCAAGTACGGCCCTAATAGAGTTTTGTACACATGCAGCATGTTGTGATGGCTCCGAAACTCAAATCCTCTCCCAATAATACTAACACACCATATACCTTCTTCACAACCTTATCAACCTGGGTGGTAACTTTCAAGGATCTACCTGGACACCGAGATCTCTGTAACCTGCAACATCCTTCAACACAATGCACAGCTCTATCGACCTTAGTGTCATCTGTAAATTAACTAACCCCTCTTCCGTGTCCTCATCCAGGTCATTTATAAAAGTGACAAACAGCAGTGGCCCCAAAACAGATCTTTGCGGCCCACCACTATTAATTCAACTCCAGGATGAATATTTCCCATCAAGCACCACCCTCTGTCTTCTTTCAATGTGCCGATTTCTGATCCAAATCACTAAAATCACCCTCAATCCCAGGCCTCTGTATTCTGGACAAAAGCGTACCGTGGGGAAACTTATCAAATGCCTGACTCAATTCCGTACACACCAGATCGACTGCATTACCTTCACCTCCCTGTTTGGTCACCTTCTCAAAGAACTCAATAATATTGATGAGGCACAACCTGACCTTCACAAAAATGTGTTGACGATCCCTAATCAACTTATTCCTTTCTAAATAACTATACTTTCCATCCCTTACAACCCTGTCCAACACTTTACCCACAACTGAAGTCAGGCTCACTGGTCTATAATTACCAGAGTTTTCTCTGTTCGCCTTCTTGAACAAGGGAATAACATTTGCTATCCTCCAGGCTTCTGGCGCTATTCCTGTAGACAATGATGTCATAAAGATCAAAGCCAAAGACAAGACAATCTTCTCTCTGGCTTCCCAGAGAATCCGAGGATAAGTCCCATCTGGCCCAGGACACTTATCTATTTTTACACTTTTCACAATTGCTAATGCCTCCTCCTTATGAACCTCAATCCCATCTAATCTAGGAGCCTGTATCTCAGTAATCTTCTTGTCTTTATTCAGTCTGAGTACTGGCAGAAATATTCATTTAACGCTTCCCCTATTTCCTCTGATTCCATGCACAACTTTGTACGACTATCTGATTGGTCCTACTCTAGTCATTAATTTATTCCTGATATACTTGTAGAACACCTTAGGATATCCTTGATCCTATCCACCAACTTCTCATGTCCCCTCCTGGCTCTTCTGAGGTCTCTCTTTTGATCTTTCCTGACTAACTTGTAACTCTCGAGTGCCCTAACTAAGCCATCACATCACATTCTAACATAAGCCTTCTTCTTCCATTTGACAAGAAATTCAACTTGCACAGTGAACTACAGTGCTCTCGCTGGACAACATCCTCCCTGCCTGACTGGCACATACTGATCAAGGTCTGGCAATAGCTGCTCCTTGAACAAGCTCCACATTTCAATTGTGCCCAGCCCGTGCAGTTTCCTTCCCAACCCGGTGTATCCTAACTCTTGCCTAGTTGCATCATAATTGCCTCTCTCCTAGCTATAACTCTTGCCCTACAGTACATGACTACCTTTTTCCATTACTAAAGTAAATTTAAATGAATTGTGGTCGCTATCACCAAAGTGCTCACCTATCTCCAAATCTTACATCTGGCCAGGTTCATTCCCGGTACCAAATCAAATGTGCTCTTGCCCCTTGTTGGCCTGTCTATATACTGTGTCAGGAAAAACCCCTGGACGTATTGGACAGAAACTGACCCACCTAAAAGACTTGAACAGCAGTGTTCCTAGGCAATATTTAGAAAGTTAAAGACCCCATTCCAACTACCCTGTCAATCTCACTCTGATCAATGATCATCCTTGCTATCCTATCTTCCATATCTCTGGAACTATTCAGAGGCCGATAGAAAACTCCCACCAGAGCGACCTCTCCTTTCCTTTTCCTAATCTCAGCCCATGCTACTTCAGTAGACAAGTCCGCAAACATTCTTCAACAACACTAATACTGTCCTTGACTAACAATGCCAAACCCCTGTCCATACCCACCACCCATTTACCATTTTCTCTGTTCTTACTGAAAAATCTATATCCCGGAGCCTGCAACAACCATTCCAGTTCCTGTTCTACTCATGTCTCCCAAATGGCTCCAACATCGAAATCCCAGGTCCCAATCCATGCTGCAAGTCCATCCACCTTATTCCGAATGCTCCTGGCACACTTTAAAGCACACACACTTTAAACCAACTTCTTGCTTGCCGGTGCCTTCTCGTGACTTTAAACCTTATTTCTGATCTCACTGCTCTCAACCTCCTGTACACTCAAACTACAGTTTAGGTTCCCATTCTCCTGCTGAATTAGTTTAAAATCCCACAAGGAGCATTAGCAAATATTACCCCCAGGATATTGGTATTCTTCTGGTTCAGGTGAAGACCGTCCTGATCGTAGAGGTCCCACCTAGCCCAGAAAGACCCCCAGATATCCAGGAATCCAAAACCCTCCCTCCTACACCATCCCTGTAGCCACCTGTTCACCTCCTCTCTCTCCGTATTCCTCACCTCACTAGTATGTGGCACGGGTAACAAACCAGAGATAACAAGTCTGTTGTTCTTGCTCCAAACTTCCACCCTACCTCCTTGAATTTCTGCCTTAAATCCTCATCTCTTTTTCTACCTTGGCCGTTAGTATCGATGTGGACCACGACTTGGAGCTGCTCCCTCTCTCCCTCAAGGATCCCGATAGTCTCCTCCCCCAACAGTGTCCAAAACGGTATACTTGTTATTGAGGGGATCCCTGCACTGCCTCCCAGTTGCCTTCCCTAACCCTGAAAGTAACCCATCAATCTTCTTCTTTTACCTGAGGTGTGACTACCTCCTTGCAACTCCTCTCAATAACACCCTCTGCCTCCCGAATGATCCAAAGATCATTCAGCTCCAGCTCTAGTTCCATAACACGGTTTTTGAGGAGCTGGATTTGGGTGCATTTCTTACAGATGAAATCAGCAGGGACACTAATGGTGATCCTTACCTCTCACAGTCTGCAAGAGGAACATTCAACTGCCCTAGTCACCATTACCAATATTCTAAGTTCCCAACGAGACGGCTGAATAATAGACAATAGACAATAGACAATAGGTGCAGGAGTAGGCCATTCTGCCCTTCGAGCCAGCACCACCATTCATTATGATCATGGCTGACCATCCACAATCAGAATCCTGTTCCTGCCTTACCCCCATAATCCTTGATCCCACTATCCTTAAGAGCTCTATCCAACTCTTTCTTGAAAGTATCCAGAGACTTGGCCTCCACAGCCTTCTGGGGCAGAGCATTCCATACACCACTACAAAAATAAAAGAAACTAGTCACCTTACCAAGGCGGACAGAACTTTTATCTGGTTAGAGGAGGAGGAGGACGGGTGGGAGACACTCCCCGAGTAGGGTTTCGGTTAAAGCGAAATCCCGAATATAAAGCCTCACTTCCCCAGCAGTCCTGTGTCCGCTCCTGCTCAGTGTGTGCTTCGCCGATACAGAAGGTAAGTTATTATATATTTTAAACTGACATTTCTCTCGGGCCTCTGGTCCTCGCTGTCATTCCTCCCACTCCAACTGCCACCAACAAAATGGAGAATGTGCACAGCTGATCAGGCTTAAACTCCATCCAACGGCTTCACCAAGCCTCCAGACGTTGGATACCTTCTTTCACAATGTTCGTCTTCGAAATGGTGTTGAGCAAAGGGATTTCTTCAAGCTCTTCCGACATGAGTCTCTGTGCCTTAACCAACATTTCTCATCTTCGAGTAAACAGTGAGGGCTGCAGATGCTGGGATCAGAGCTGAAAATGTGTTGCTGGTTAAAGCGCAGCAGGTCAGGCAGCATCCAAGGAACAGGAAATTTGACGTTTCGGGCTAAAGCCCTTCATCAGGAATGAGGAAAGTGTGTCCAGTAGGCTAAGAAAAAAGGTAGGGAGGAGGGACTTGGGAGAGGGGCGATGGAGATGTGATAGGTGGAAGGAGGTCAAGGTGAGAGCGATAGGCCATAGTGGGGTGGGAGCGGAGAGGTCAAGACGAAAATTGCAGGTTAGGAAGGCGGTGCTGAGTTCAAGGGAATCGACCGAGACAAGGTGGGGGGAGGGGAAATGAGGAAAGTGGAGAAATCTGAGTTCATCCCTTGGGTTGGAGGGTTCTCAGGCGGAAGATGAGGCGCTCTTCCTCCAACCATCGTGTTGTTATGTTCTGGCGATGGAGGAGTCCAAGGACCTGAATGTCCTTGGTGGAGTGGGAGGGAGAGTTAAAGTGTTGAACCACGGGGTGGTTGGGTTGATTGGTCCGGGCGTCCCAGAGGTGTTCCCTGAAGTGTTCCGCAAGTAGGCGGCCCGTCTCCCCAATACAGAGGCGACCACATCGGGTGCAGCGGATGCAATAGATGACGTGTGTGGAGGTGCAGGTGAATTTGTGGTGGATATGGAGGGATCCCTTGGGGCCTTGGAGGGAAGTAAGGGAGGAGGTGTGGGCGCAAGTTTTGCATTTCCTGCGGTTACAGGGGAAGATGCCAGGAGTGGAGGTTGGGTTGGTGGGGGGGTGTGGACGTCATGAAGGGAGTGGTCTTTGCAGAGCGCTGATAGGGGAGGTGAGGGAAATATATCCCTGTTGGTGGGGTTCGTTTGGAGGTGGCGAAAATGATGGCGGATGATACGCTGTATACGGTGGTTGGTGGGGTGGTAGGTGAGAACCAGTGGGGTTCTGTCCTGGTGGCGGTTGGAGGGGCGGGACTCAAGGGCGGAGGAGCGGGAAGTGGAGGAGATGCGGTGGAGGGCATCGTCGATCACATCTGGGGGGAATCTGCGGTCTTTGAAGGAGGCCATCTGGGCTGTACAGTATTGGAACTGGTCCTCCTGGGAGCAGATGCGGCGGAGACGAAGGAATTGGGAATATGGGATGGAGTTTTTACAGGGGGCAGGGTGGGAGGAGGTGTAGTCTCGGTAGCTGTGGGAGTCAGTCGGTTTATAGGAGATGTCTCTGTTGATTCGATCGCCCGAGATAGAAATGGAAAGGTCTAGGAAGGGGAGGGAGGAGACTGAGACAGTCCAGGTGAATTTGAGGTCGGGATGGAAGGTGTTGGTAAAGTTGATGAACTGTTCAACCTCCTCGTGGGAGCACGAGGCAGCGCCGATACAGTCCTTCGTAGGATATGTGGAACAGTTCATCTTCCGCAACTACACTGGCACCACCCCCCACCTTTTCCTCCGCTACATCGATGACTGTATCGGCGCTGCCTCGTGCTCCCACGAGGAGGTTGAACAGTTGATCAACTGTACTTATCAAAATTATAGTCATAAAAATGAAAAGAGTTACAAGTCAGTCTCATTCCATCGCAAATAATTTATTTTACACATTTCACATCTTGTAAGATTTACAGAACCTGAATACCAATGACAAATGAATGAATAGACAGATTTACCACAACGCACTTATGTTTACATAATAAATGCAAATTACTGCAGATGCTGGAATCTGAAACCAAAAGAGAAAATGCTGGAAAATCCTTCCTTTTTGATGTCCTGAGGCTGCTGTAGTGACATCGTCGGTGCTTCTTATTAAGGCATACTTAAGAAATGTTTGGTTATTCACTGACAGGATAGACAATGAACTGTTCTCATCAGCCCTTCTGTGATCATGTCTTCTGAATGTGCCCAGTGATTTCCCCCTTGATGGTATTGAGACACGTCTACCACTCTTTTAGATCCATCTTCAACTGTAGCTTAATCGTGGGTTACTTAATCATGTCCAGGTTCCTTCCCTATATTGACCCACATTATGAACTCACATTACGGTGTTCTATAGGCCTGCAAAACGTTCCAGGGATGGAAAGGAAAGGATTGCAATGATGATTCTGGATAGGAGTGAAAGTAACAGGGTAGTTGTTATGGGTCTTTAACTTTCCAAATATTGACTGGAAACAATATAATTTGAGTACTTTAGATGGTAATTTTTTGTCCAGTGTGTGCAGGAGGGTTTCCTGACACAGTATGTAGACAGGCCAACAAGAGGCGAGGACACATTGGATTTGGTACTGGGTAATGAACCAGGCCAGGTGTTAGATTTGGAGGTAGGTGAGCACTTTGGTGATAATGATCACAGTTCGGTTACAGTTATTTTAGCGATGGAAAGGGATAGGTACATGTGGCAGGGCGAGAGGTATACCTGGAGGAAAGGCAATTATGAGGCAATTAGGTCAGAGTTAGGATGCACAGGATGTGGAAGAAAACTGCAGTGGTTGAGGACAATTTAAATGTGGCTCTTATTCAAGGAACAGCTCCTGTGTGTCCTTGATAAGTATGTACCTGTCAGGCAGGGAGGAAGTGGTTGAAGACGGAACTGTGGTTTATTAAAGAAATTGAATCTCTTGTCAAGAGGAATAAGGAGGTTTTTGTAAAGATGAGGAATGAAGGCTCAATTAGGCACTTGGGAGATACAAGTTATTGTGGTTCTGCTCGCCGAGCTGGAAGTTTTTGCTGCAAACGTTTCGTTCCCTGGCTAGGGAACATCATCAGTGCTGTTGGAGCCTCGTGTGAAGCGCTGCTTTGATGTTTCTTCCGGTATTTATATTGGTTTGTTCTTGCCGCTTCCGGGTGTCAGTTTCAGCTGCAGTGATTTGTATGTGGGGTTCAGGTCGATGTGTCTGTTGGCGGATGTTCTTGCCGTTTCCGGGTGTCAGTTTCAGCTGTAGTGGTTTGTATATGGTGTCCAGGTCAATGTGTCTGTTGATGGAGTTTGGGGATGAATGCCATGCTTCTAGGATTCTCTGGCTGTTCTCTGTCTGGCTTGTCCTATGATAGTGGTGTTTTCCCAGTCAAATTCATGTTGCTGGTTGTCTGAGTGTATGGCTACTAGAGATAGCTGGTCGTGTCGTTTTGTGGCTAGCTGATGTTCATGGATGCGGATTGTTAGCTGTCTTCCTGTTTGTCCTATATAGCGTTTTGTGCAGTCCTTGCATGGTATTTTGTAAACTACGTTAGTTTGGCTCATGCTGGGTATTGGGTCCTTTGTTCTAGTGAGTTGTTGTCTGAGCGTGGATGTTGGCTTGTGTGCTGTTATGAGTCCTAAGGGTCGCAGTAGTCTGGCTGTCAGTTCTGAGACGCTCCTGACGTATGGTAGAGTGGTTAGTCCTTTTGGTTGTGGCATGTCCTTGTTCCTCGGTCTATCTCTTAGGCATCTGGTGATAAAGTTGCGTGGGTATCCGTTTTTGGTGAATACCTTGTATAGATGTTCCTCTTCCTCTTTTCGCAGTTCTGGTGTACTGCAGTGTGTTGTGGCCCTTTTGAATAGTGTCCTGATGCAGCTTCGTTTGTGTGTGTTGGGGTGGTTACTTTCATAGTTTAAGACTTGGTCTGTGTGTGTTGTTTTCCTGTGTACCCTTGTGGTGAATTCTCTGTTGGGTGTTCTCTCTACTAACACGTCTAGGAATGGGAGTTGGCTATCCTTTTCCTCTTCTCGTGTGAATCGGATTCCTGTGACGATTCCGATCGGATTCCGATTCACACGAGAAGAGGAAAAGGATAGCCAACTCCCATTCCTAGACGTGTTAGTAGAGAGAACACCCAACAGAGAATTCACCACAAGGGTACACAGGAAAACAACACACACAGACCAAGTCTTAAACTATGAAAGTAACCACCCCAATACACACAAACGAAGCTGCATCAGGACACTATTCAAAAGGGCCACAACACACTGCAGTACACCAGAACTGCGAAAAGAGGAAGAGGAACATCTATACAAGGTATTCGCCAAAAACGGATACCCACGCAACTTTATCACCAGATGCCTAAGAGATAGACCGAGGAACAAGGACATGCCACAACCAAAAGGACTAGCCACTCTACCATACGTCAGGAGCGTCTCAGAACTGACAGCCAGACTACTGCGACCCTTAGGACTCATAACAGCACACAAGCCAACATCCACGCTCAGACAACAACTCACTAGAACAAAGGACCCAATACCCAGCATGAGCCAAACTAACGTAGTTTACAAAATACCATGCAAGGACTGCACAAAACACTATATAGGACAAACAGGAAGACAGCTAACAATCCGCATCCATGAACATCAGCTAGCCACAAAACGACACGACCAGCTATCTCTAGTAGCCATACACTCAGACAACCAGCAACATGAATTTGACTGGGAAAACACCACTATCATAGGACAAGCCAGACAGAGAACAGCCAGAGAATTCCTAGAAGCATGGCATTCATCCCCAAACTCCATCAACAGACACATTGACCTGGACACCATATACAAACCACTACAGCTGAAACTGACACCCGGAAACGGCAAGAACATCCGCCAACAGACACATCGACCTGGACCCCACATACAAATCACTGCAGCTGAAACTGACACCCGGAAGCGGCAAGAACAAACCAATATAAATACCGGAAGAAACATCAAAGCAGCGCTTCACACGAGGCTCCAACAGCACTGATGATGTTCCCTAGCCAGGGAACGAAACGTTTGCAGCAAAAACTTCCAGCTCGGCGAGCAGAACCACAACAACGGATACCCGAGCTACAAATCTTCAGATTTTAGATACAAGTTAGTCAGGAAAGACCTAAAGAGAGAGATAGTATGAGCCAGGAGGGGACACGAGAAGTCTTTTACAGGTAGGATCAAGAAAAACCCTTAAGCTTGCTATCGGTATGTCAGGAGGAAAATAATGACCTGAATATGATTAGGGTTGAAAAATGTGGTGCTGGAAAAACACAGCAGGCCAGGCAGCATCCAAGGAGCAGGAGAATCGACGTTTCGGGCACAAGCCCTTCCTCAGGAATGAGGCTGGTGTGTCAAGCGGGCTGAGATAAAAGGTAGGGGGGAGGGAATTTGGGGGAAGGGCGCTGGGAATACGATAGGTGGAAGGAGGTGAGGGTGAGGGTGATAGGCCGGAGAGGGGGTGGGGGCGGAGAGGTCTTGGAGAAGATTGCAGGTCAAGAGGGCGGTGCTGAATCCAAGGGTTGGGACTGAGATAAGGTGGGGGGAGGGGAAATGAGGAAGCTGGAGAAATCTGCATTCATCCCGTGTGGTTGGAGGGTTCCTCGGCGGAAGAATGAGGCGCTCTTCCTCCAGGCGTCGTGTGGCCAGAGTCTGGCGATGGAGGAGGCCAATGACCTGCATGTCCTTGGCGAAGTGGGAGGGGGAGCTAAAGTGTTCAGCCACGGGGCGGTTGGGTTTGTTGGTGCCGGTGTCCCAGTGGTGTTCCCTGAAACATTCTGCAAGTAGGCAGCCTGTCTTTCCAATGTAGAGGAGACCACATCGGGTGCAACGGAAACAGTAATATGATTAGGACCAGTCATGGAATTCAGTGGGAAGTTGTGCATGGAATCCAAAGAGATAGGAGAGGTTCTAAATGAATATATTTTTGTCAGCATTCAGACAGGAAAAAGGCAATGTTGTCGATGGTAAGATTGAGATACAGGTTATTAGACTAGAGGGGATTGAGATTCATAACAAGGAGGTGTTAGCAATTCTGGAAAGTGTGACAATAGATAAGTCCCCTGGGGTGGATGGGAGTTATCTGAGGATTCTCTGGGAAGGTAGCGATGAGATTGCGATTGGCTCTGATCAAAATGGGTTTGATCTCGATGTCGACATTTTCCACAGAAAAAGTGCCAGAAAACTGGAGGTTAGCAAATGGTGTCCCATTGTTCATGAAGGGGAGTAGAGACAGCCCTATTATAGACCAGTGAGCCTTACTTTGGCTGTGGGTCAAATGTTGGAAAGGATTATAAGAGATAGAAATATAATCATCTAGAAAGGAATACTTTGATCAGGGATAGTCACCATGGTTTTGTGAAGGGTAGGTGGTGTTTCACAAACATTATTGGGTTCCTTGAGAAGGTGATTAAATGGTGGAAGAGGGTAAAGCAGTTGCTGTGGTGTATGTGGATTTCGGTAATGCATTTGATAAGGTTCCCCATGGTCAGCTATTGCACAAAATACAGAGGCATGGGATTGAGGGTGATTTAGCATTTTGGATCAGAAAGTGGCAAGCTGTAAGAAGGCAGAGGGTGGTGGTGATGGGAAATGTTCATCCGGGATTTCAGTTCCGAGTGGTGTACTAGAAAGATCTATTTTGGGGCCCCTGCTATTTGTCATTTTTATAAATGACCTGGATGAGGATACAGAAAGATGGGTTAGTAAATATGTGGATGGCACTAAAGTTGGTAGCATTGTGGACAATGCAGAAAGATGTTACAGGTTACAGAGGGACATTGATAAGCTACAGAGCTGGGCTGAGAGGTGGCAAATTGAGTTGAATACAGAAACGTGTAAGGTGATTCATTTTGGAAGGAGCAACAAGAATAAAGAGTACTGGGCTGATGGTAAGATTCTTAAAAGTGTGGATGAGCAGAGGGATCTCAGTATCCATATACATAGATCCCTGAAAGTTTCCACCCAGACTGATAAGTTTGTTAAGAAGGTGTAAGATATGTTAAGTGAAAAATCACACAACACTAGGTTATAGTCAAACAGGTTTAATTGGAAACATTAGCTTTCAGGGCACTGCTCCTCCATCAGGTGGCTAGTTTTCTGTCTGTTTGTGCAATGTAGTGTTTGTTGCAGCTCTTACATGGTATTTTGTAAATGATATTCATTTTACTTGTTGTCTGTCTGGGGTCTTTAAGTTCATTAACTGCTGGTTTAGTGTGTCGGTGGGTTTGTGGGCTACCATGATGCCAAAGGGTGTGAGTCATCTGGCTGTCATTTCCAAGATGTCTTTGATGTAGGAGAGCGTGGTTACATTGGACAAACAGGCAGAAAACTAGCCTCCAGGATAAATGACCATCAACTAACCACAAAACAACATGTCCCTCTCTCACTAGTATCCTTACATACAGATAAGGAAGGACACCACTTCGACTGGGACAACACACATATCCTAGGACAGTCAAACAGAGACACGCACAGAATTCCTAGATGAACAGCATTCCAACCGGAAATCTATCAAGAAACACATTGACCTGGACCCCATTTACCACCCCCTGAGAAAAAGAACAGAAATGACATCTCCACAGGAAATGACATCACAACAGGAAATGGCATCACCAACCCAAGGAAACCCAAACATTAAAATAGAAAACAGGAAACACTGCATTGCTTTGTCTGGAGGATCACTGCAGATGTTACCGAGTATGGTGAAGAAACGGCTGATAATGAACTTTGCCGCTCAGTGAACAAACCTCCATCCAGTGCTACAAGTCTCCTCAAATCAACCTGAACTACAAACCTTCTCAACATTTGGAATTGTGTTCCGAGAGTAGAATATCAAATACTCTGAGGCATATGTCTAAGGTCAAGATTAGAGTGATATTGGAAAAACACAGCAGGTCAGGCAGTGTCCGAGGAGCAGAAAAATCAATGTTTCAGGCAAAAGCCCATCATTCCTGATGAAGGGCTTTGACCCAAAACGTCAATTTCCTGCTCCTTGAATGCTGCCTGACCAGCTGTGCTTTTCCAGCACCACTCTCATCTTGGCTCTGATCTCCAGCATCTGCAGTCCTCACTTTCACCAATATGTCTAAGATGACAGGGGAAATATTTGAGTGAGATGTTTGAGATAAGTGTTTTCTTCACTTAGGGGACGGTAGGTGCCTGGAAAGCATTGTGAGGTGTATTGATAAAACAGATGGGATAGCTATGTTTATGAACCATTCAGACAGACACATGACCAGGCAGGGAATAGAGGGATATGGACCATGTCCAAGCAGGTGGGATTAGTTTGGAATGGCATCACTGTTGCCACAGAGACGGTGAGCCAAAGGACCTGTTCCTGTGCCACGCTGGTTTATTTTCTAAAATGACCTACAACCGTTCGGTGCCATCCCTGAACCAGGCACCAGGAGGAGGGTAATGGGGTGAAGGTGGGAGTAGGGTGAGGGTGGCTGTGAGGGTGGTGTGTGTGATACTGTCCAGAAATTACTCTCTGATCCCTTTATAAATGAAACAAACCTCTAAAAGTATGACTCTCCTCCCCTTCTTTCTTCCCTCTTGTGTATTGGGCCCACCTAAAGTGCCATGTAATTATTTCCCATTGTTTTCCACTGCCCGGTCTGCTATATTCGCCAGTCACAGTGTGGTCTGCTCCACATTGATGGGGGAAACGGAGACTGTGTCAACGTTTTGCAGGACATTGACTGTACACCTGCCACTTCAAGACACCATCATGTTCTCTGACCAACATCCCTGTCTCAGGTTTGCCACACTGATTCAGTTAAAACAAGCTTGGGGTTCCTGCAGCATTCAGAATTCAAGGCCAAGTTCAATAATTTTAGGACCTGAGCACCTTCTCCTCTGTCCTTCCCTTAACCCGACACACTCAGCCTTGTCATCACATCGGCTGTTAGACAGCAATCCCACTATCGGCTCCCACTGGTCCACATCAGCAACTATTGATCTTCCCAGACAAACCTCGACACATTCATGTGTCTGTCCAACTGACGTTCTCTCTCTGTATACTCCATCTCCACATGACATTTACACCTTCCATCTCCTGCCATACCTTCAGCATGCATACCAACCTTTTCACACTGTAATCAGTTCTGAAGAAGGGTCACTTGATTTAAAATGTTAGCACTGCATTCTCTCCACAAATGCTGCTAGTTTGCTGAGTTTTCCCAGAAATCTCTGCTTCTTTTTATGCTCCATCTATGACATGATTTATTTTCTGCACTGCATCCACATGACTACTGGATGGCCTCGATCTCAAATCATTGTTTTTCAGCTTTCAGCTTCTCTATTCTACCCAATTACCATCTACACTTTTTGAAAGTGTGTTGCTTCTTTCTATTGATTCAAGTTCATTTCTTCTAACAAGGCAACACTTCTCGTTCTGCACATTTGCCTCTCCCTGAGATGGGGTGTGTATTCTTGGACATTTAATTCCCCTGGCAGCAATGTCTCTGTGATGCCTGCAGCATTTTACCAGCCAATTTCAAAAGTGTTTACCTTGTTGCAAATACAGATACTCCATGCACATAGGTCTAACACACTCAAACCTGCATTGACCACCCTCTTCGCATAGTTGTGCCTGAAGTTTGATTCCTGAATGTTCCCACCCTTTCAGTCCGTCTATTTGCTCTGGGAACTTTAATAATCTCCCCTAAAACTCCCTCCTGCTTTACCTAGTTTAAAGTCCTTGTGACACATATTTTGCCTTTGGACTGGGAGTCTGTTCCCAGATCAGTTCAGGTGGAGCCTGTCCCAATGGTGCAGTCCCCTGCTGTCCCAACGTAGACAGCAGTGCCCCAGGAAGTGAATCCCTCTTTCCCACATCCGGCTGTACCCATGTATTTACTTCCCTGATCATCTCATCTCTTGCGTATTTTACATGTAATTTTTCAGGTAATAGTCCAGTGATTATATCCCTTGAAGTCTTTTTTAAACAGATTTTGTTCCTAATTACCTAATTACCTCTAGCCTGTTCCTGCCTATGATTTGGTGCTAACAGGCGCCATGATACGGCACGGTGACTCAATGGTTAGCACTGACCCCTCACAGCAAAAGGATCCTGTGGTCAGTTTCAACCTTGGGAATGTAAAGTTTTCATATTCTCTGCATGTCTGTGTGGGTCCCCTCTGGGTGTTCTGGTGTCCTCTCACATTCCAAAGATGCGTACGTGAGGTAGATTTGCGATGTTAATTTGTCCATTGTATCCAGGGATGCGTAAAATATGTGGATTAGACTATGGTGAATGCAGAGTTACAGGTCGGGGGAGTGTCTGGGTGCGATGCTCTTCTGAAGGTTAGTGTAGACTCAATGGGCCGAATGGCGAGCTTCCACACTCTGCACATTCTATGATTCTGTGCATCAACTAAACCCTCCTGTTCGTTCTCCAGTATCCTCTCAATCCCACTCGTGTTGTGCTTCACAATGGCATCAGACAGACTGTCCCCCATCCCATCTTTTTCAGGGATTTAGTGGTTAGACAAGAAGTTATTGCCCATCGCTAACTCTCTGAGAGGGCTGTGAGGAGCAAACCACATTGCTGGATGTTTAGAGTCGCATGTTGTTCAGAAAAGGGAAGGATGGCATTTTCCTTCCTGAAATGAAGTTATTGAACTAAGTTAGATTCCCTACAGTATTGAAACAGGCCCTACGGCCCAACAAGTCCCCATCGCCCATCCAAAGAGCTATCTAACCAGCCCCAGACCCATTCCCCTACCTTACATTTGCTCCTGACGAAAGCACCGAACACGATGGGCAATTTAGCATGGTCAATTCACGAGGAAAGCACATCTTTGGATTGTTGGAGGAATCCCATGCAGGCACAGGGAGAACATGCAAATTCCACACAGACAGTCACCCCAGAGCAGGAACTGAACCTGGGTCACTGGTGTTGTGAGACAGAAGTGATAACCACTGAGCCACTGTGCCACCCCAGCGATGCATATTATTTTCTGACAATTGGCAATGGGCTTCATCAGAAACTTAATTCCAGTTTTGTTTTAAATTGGATTGTGTTCACCATCTATCATGATGTGATTCAGACCCTGAAACTCAGAACATTACTGGATCTCGCGAGTAATATTCTTTTGTTAATAACACTGGGCCACTCCCTCCTTATCTGTTACCCAAAGGATGCTATCTGTCCTCCTAATTATAGCATTACCAACCATTATCACTTTCATTGGTGCTGTCCCAGTCCAATGGCTTGGTTAACAACAGGACACTGCACAGTTTGATGGTACACTCTGCAGAGCACTTCCTCGTCTGCAGCGGCTATCTCTAAAATGGTGAGGGATGGTGTGAGCAATGTTAGAGACAGTAACTCCATTACTTTCCAACACAGTTACAGGGATGAATAATTACTCATTCTTAGATCAGACTTGTCCTGTTGTAATGCCTGGTTGACAGTCAAATTAATTCTCTGTTCTAAGTATATTTTTACATCAGGGAATTAACCCAGATGCTGCGTTCTGTTTATACAAACATTACATCAGAAAGAGTGCTGTCACCTCCGATCCTGAGAGAGACCATGCAGGTGATATAAAAAGAGATTGGATCATATCAGAATATGATTTATATTGACACCCTGACACTTGAAGGAATGTACCATTTCTGGTAGAAAATGCACCGTCCCATTCAGACAGTCAGGAACATATTCTATCTGATCCTTGGTATAATTGGCCTTCCTGGTAAGTGACTATAACCGTTGGGGTTCTGCATAATTCTGAGTGAGCTGGTTTCTGACATTAAACTGTGATTCAGAATGTCGCTTGCTAATCTGATGGAACTGTTGGAAGGACAGCTAGTCAACAACATATTTTTGTTAATTCAAATATCCTCTGCTCTAAATATTCATATATTGCTACATCAGAAAAGGAAAAGCTCAGTAATGACGACAGGTTGAAGGAGTTAGAACTGTTCTCCCTGAAGGGACGGAGGCGAAGGTAAGATTTGATTGTGATTTCCAAAATCATGAACCAGCTGTACAGAACAGATATGAAGCAGCTGTTATTGCTGGTGAAATCAAAAGAAAAATGAGAGGGGAACAATTTAATGTGTAATGTGGGTTATGATTGATTTGTAAGATAAGCTTTTTCACACGGTCAGTAGTTAGGGGAAAGTGTGTGGAAATGTAATGGAAACATGTTCAATCGAAGCGTTCAAAGGGGCACGGGATCATTATTTGGATTGAAATAGTGGGCAACATTCTGTAGAAGGAGCAGGGGATTGGTATCAGGGGAAGCTGCCCGTTTGAGTGGGCTGTACAAACACAGAGGGGTGAATGGTCTCCTCATGTGCAGGACCAATTCTGCAATTCTGTGACAGCCTCCTATTGAAGTGCTATTAGCTGGAGAGGGTCATACATTGCCTGTGGCTTGACTCTTGCTACAACTCTCCTTATTTCAAAGCAGCTTGGGAAGATTATGGGAGCCATCACAGTGCAGGGTTTTGTCCTGTTGAATGTGAAAGGTCACAGTGAGGGAGAGTAAGACTGGGATCATCTTTCAGTGTAGAATATCACTGAGCGTGTGTCATCATCATTGTAAGGGCATGTCAACAAATGTCCATGGGTTCATGGCATTAACTGCCCGCTAACAATATCGGGAGTGAGGTAGACTCCCTGGAATAGAACTAATGCCCCAGAGACTGTGTATTATCTCTAGTAATTAGTATTGAATATTTACAAACATCGTCGTAGATCATCACACCTTCTTTGAAAGTTCAGCTCTACTTAGAACTATCTGGGATCAATTAATAATCCTTCCTGAACAAGGCCATGAAGTCCTTTCATTCGTGGGTAGACACAGCTTTACCAAGTATCTTTATGTGGAATCACATCAATAATCATCACAGCGGAGGGCGGCGGGAGCTGGGTGGATGTGGGGTCAGGGCGCGGGGCTGGTCGGGAAGGTAAGTGATTGATATTTGAGTGGAGAGGAACCCGAGACACTACATGTGTAGTGTCTCCCATCCTCCCTCCTCCTCTAACCTAAAAAAAATCAGCTACTTCGTATTCTTGTTTTGGAGACTAAGTGTAGAGTTATGGCAGCACAGGCAGTGGAATGTTCCTCCTGCAGGATGTTTGAGGTAGGGGTGACCACCGATGCTCCTGCCAACTTCACCTGCAGGAAGTGCAGCCAGCTCCAGCTCCTCACAGACCGCGTTAGGGAACTGGAGCTGGAGTTGGATTAACTGAGGATTATTCGAGAGGCTGAGAGGGTGATAGGTAGAAGCTACAGGGACATAGTTACGCCAGAGAACAGAGGTAGCTGGGTAACAGTTAGAGGTGGGAAGGGGAGGAAGCAGGCAGTGCAGGGATCCCCTGTGGTCGTTCCCCTCAACAATAAGTATACCGCTTTGGATACTGTTGGGGGGGACGGCCTAGCAGGGGTAAGCTGCAGTGACCAGGTCTCTGGCACCATGTCCGGCTCTGAGACTCAGAACGGAAAGGCGGAGAGGTGGAGAGTACTCATTATAGGAGACTCTATAGTTAGAGGGACAGAGAGGCAGTTCTGTGAACATGGGCGAGACTCTCAGATGGTTTGTTGCCTCCCGGGTGCCAGGGTCCGAGATGTCTCAGACTGTGTCTTCAGAATCCTTAAGGGGCAGGGTGTGCAGCTAGTAGTCGTGGTACACATTGGCACCAACAACATAGGTAGGAAGAGGGTAGGGAGGTCATTCAGGAGCTCAGGGAGTTAGGCTGGAAACTAAAAGCTAGGACGGACAGAGTCGTCTCTCTGGGTTGTTGCCAGTGCCACGTGACAGTGAGGCAAGGAATAGGGAGAGAGAGTGCAGTTGAACACGTGGCCGCAAGGATGGTGTAGGAGGGAGGGCTTCAGGTATTTGGACAATTGGACTGCATTCTGGGGAAGGTGGGACCTGTACAAGCAGGACGGGTTGCACCTGAACCAGAAGGGCACCAATATCCTGGGAGGGAGATTTGCTAGCGCTTTTCGGGGGGAGGGGGTAATACTAATTTGGCAGGGGATGTGATCCGGACTTGTAGTCCAGCAAGTAGGTTAGCTGTTTTTCAGGATGTCCAAGAATGTAGGGAGGCTGTGGAGAAGATAGCACTGACAGGGAATACTTGTGGATACAGAGATAGGCTCAAGTGTGTATACTTCAACGCAAGGAGTATCAGAAATAAGGTGGGTGAACTTAAGGCGTGGATCGGTACTTGGGACTACGATGTTGTGGCCATCACGGAAACGTGGATAGAAGAGGGACAGGAATGGTTGTTGGAGGTTCCTGGTTACAGATGTTTCAGTAAGATTAGGGAGGGTGGTAAAAAAGGAGGGGGCGGGTGGCGTTGCTAATTAGAAATGGTATAACGGCTGCAGAAAGGCAGTTCAAGGGGGATCTGCCTTTGGAGGTAGTATGGGCTGAAGTCAGAAATAGGAAAGGTGCAGTCACCTTGTTGGGTGTTTACTATAGGCCCCCCAATAGCAGCAGAGTTGTGGAGAAATAGATTGGGAATCAGATTTTGGAAAGGTGCAGAAGCCACAGAGTAGTAGTCATGGGCGACTTCAACTTCCCAAATATTGATTGGAAGCTCTTTAGATCAAGTAGATTGGACAGGGCGGTGTTTGTGCAGTGTGTCCAGGAAGCTTTACTAACTCAGTATGTAGATTGTCCGACCAGAGGGGAGGCCATATTGGATTTGGTGCTCTGTAACGAACCGGGACAAGTGATGGGCTTGTTAGTGGGTGAGCATTTTGGTGATGGTGACCACAATTCTGTGACGTTCACCTTGGTTATAGAGAGAGATAGTTGCGTGCAACAGGGTAGGTTTTACAATTCGGGAAGGGTAAATACGATGCTGCAAGATAGGATCTGAGGAACATAAGTTGGGAGCATAGGCTGTCAGGGAAGGATGTCGTTGAAATGTGGAACTTTTTCAAGGAACAGATACGACGTGCCCTTGATATGTATGGACCTGTCAGGCAGGAAAGAGATGGTTGTGTGAGGGAACCTTGGTTGACAAGGGAGGTTGAATGTCTTGTAAGGAGGAAGAAGGAGGCTTACATAAGGTTGAGGAAACAAGGATCAGACAGAGCGTTGGAGGGATACAGGATAGTCAGGGGGGAGCTGAAGAAAGGGATTAGGAGAGCTAAGAGAGGGCATGAAAATCTTTGGCGGGTAGGATCAAGGAGAACCCCAAGTCCTTTTATGCGTATGTGAGAAACATGAGAATGACGAGAACGAGGGTAGGTCCAATCAAGGACAGTAGTTGGAGATTGTGTATTGATTCGGAAGAGATAGGAGAGGTCTTGAATGAGTACTTTTCTTCAGTATTTACAAATGAGATGGACCGTATTGTTGAAGAGGAGAGTATGAAATGGACTGGTAAGCTAGAGGAGATACTTGTTAGGAAGGAAGATGTGTTGGACATTTTGAAAAACTTGAGGATAGCCAAGTCCCCCGGGCCTGACGGGATATATCCTAGGATTATGTGGGAAGCAAGAGAGGAACTTGCAGAGCCGTTGGCAATGATCTTTTCATCTTCACTGTCAACGGTGGTGGTACCAGGGGACTGGAGAGTGGTGAATGTTGTGTCCCTGTTCAAAAAAGGGAATAGGGATAACCCCGGGAATTACAGGCCAGTTAGTCTTACTTCGGTGATAGGCAAAGTAATGGAAAGGGTACTGAGGGATAGGATTTATGAGTATCTGGAAAGACACTGCTTGATTAGGGACAGCCAGCACGGATTTGTGAGGGGTAGGTCTTGCCTTAAGTCTTATTGAATTCTTTGAGAAGGTGACCAAGTATGTGGATGAGGGTAGAGCAGTGGATGTAGTGTACATGGATTTTAGTAAGGCATTTGATAAGGTTCCCCATGGTAAGCTTATGTGGAAAGTCAGGAGGCATGGGATGGTGGGAAATTTGGTCAGTTGGATAGAGAACTGGCTAACCGGTCGAAGTCAGAGAGTGGTGGTAGATGGTAAATATTCAGCCTGGAGCCCAGTTATGAGTGGAGTTCTGGAGGGATCAGTTCTGAGTCCTCTGCTGTTTGTAATTTTTATTAATGACTTGGAAGAGGGAGTCGTAGGGTGGGTCAGTAAATTTGCAGACAATACGAAGATTTGTGGAGTTGTGGATAGTGAGGAGGGTTGCTGTCAGCTGCAAAGGGACTTAGATATGATGCAGAGCTGGGCTGAGGAGTAGCAGATGGAGTTCAACCCTGTCAAGTGTGAGGTTGTCCATTTTGGAAGGACAAATAAGAATGCGGAATACAGGGTTAACAGTAGGGTTCTTAGTAAGGTCAAGGAGCAGAGGGATCGTGGGGTCTATGTTCATGGCTCTATGAAAGTTGCCACTCAGGTGGATAGAGCTTGTAAGAAGGCCTATGGTGTATTAGCGTTCATTAGCAAAGGGATTGAATTCAAGAGTCGTGAAGTGATGTTGCAGCTGTACAGGACCTTGGTAGGGCCACATTTGGACGACTGTGAGCAGTTCTGGTCGCCTCACTTTAGGAAAGATGTGGAAGCTTTGGAGAGGGTGCAGAGGAGATTTACCAGGCTGTTGCCTGGAATGGAGAATAGGTCGTACGAGGATAGGTTGAGAGTGCTAGGCCTTTTCTCATTGGAACGGCGAAGGATGAGGGGTGACTTAATAGAGGTTTATAAGATGATCAGGGGAATAGATAGAGTAGACAGTCAGAGACATTTTCCCCAGGTACAACAGAGTGTTACAAGGGGGCATAAATTTAAGGTGAAGGGTAGAAGGTATAGGGGGAATGTCAGGGGTAGGTTCTTTACCCAGAGAATGGTGGGGCCATGGAATGCGCTGCCCGTGGGAGTGTCAGAGTCAGAATCATTGGTGACCTTTAAGCGGCAATTGGATAGGTACATGGACGGGTGCTTAAGCTAGGACAAATGTTCGGCACAACATCGTGGGCCGAAGGGCCTGTTCTGCGCTGTATTGTTCCATGTTCTATGTTCAAATGTTATAATAGATATGAAAATATGGGGAAAATACTGATTCAATATTCAAGCCAAGTAATTGCAGCACACAAACTGTTCACTCTGCATAACTCTGTTCTGTCTATCTTGAAGCTTCCTATATGAATGGACTGTTTTCTTCAAAGGCTGAGATGTGACCTGATAGAAGTATATATTATGGGAGGCACATTTATATAAAATATTATGATTTCTCTGAGTAGGATATTTACATAATCTTCTCCAGGGTGGAAATATCAAATACTGGAGGGTATAGTTTTACGTTGAAATGACGACACTCTGAAGGATATGTGTGAACGAAATCATTTGTTTTGACAGAGAGAGCGTGAGATGACTGGAATGTGCTCCTGGGGAGATGATAGAAATAGACAAGATAACAATGTTTAAGCCTCATTTACACAGACACATAGTCAGGCAGACAACAGAGGGTTATGGAGCATGTGCAGACAGATGGGATCTGTTTAGAATGACATCATGTTTGCCACAGAAAGATTGCCCATAAATTCCATTCCTGTGCTCTGACCTTTTGCAATGTCAGGCAGACCTTTCATTGGTTCAAGGCTTTGCCCATCCATTCAAAGGAGCTATTCAATGGACACAATCCACATCACGTTTCCCAACATTTTTTAATATCTCAGGTGCTGTGTGATCATTTAATAGAACATTGATACATGCTCCAAAATTCAATAGTTTTATGAAGTGAAGATGAGTATTGCATAAAGTAATCAAGGGGTATGTGTCCCCAAAGTCTGCATTATCATGATATCACGATCATCCTCAAGAATTGAAAACCAGTTCTTAGAGCATACTTAAAAGGTGTTGGAAATTTAATTTTAAACATTAATTGTATGCACCTTTCTATCCATTATACACCAATCATCATACAATTCCCAAGAAAGCTGAAGGCCTGAAGCCTGACTGTGTTGTACATAATTGGAAGGAAGGTTCCCTAATCCCAGAAATGATCCAAGAGGACGATGGTGATACCATCCCATCCCAGGGAATTTGTTTAACCTCAGCAGGTGTCTCTCAGTGACCTGCCTTTGGTTTCTTCATCACACTGCAGCTCTGCCTCCTGGGAGCAGCTGATTGGATATCCCATGTCAGGTGTGTCAGACTGAGAGTTGCACGTTTTGTAGCAATGTTGTGTTCATGTTTCAGATTCAATAAATTCTGCTCTGATTGGAGTTTGTGTGATTTTACAAACTTTCATCAATTATGAAGAAACTGAATTGATTTTTATCCATAATTTATAATCACGTTTCCCTTTTCTCTCTCTTATAGTGAATCTAGTGGCCATCCTGATCTTGTCCAAGGGAAAATGCGGTGTTTCCCCTTGCACCACACGCTATTTGGTGGCAATGGCAGCGACAGATCTACTGTTCATTATACTTGAGATTATAATGTACCGATTCAATGACTACTTTTTCCCTCGGAATTTCCTGGACATTACCCCTGTGTGCGCTGTTCGCTATGCCCTCCGCCGTGCAGTCACAGATTGCTCTGTCTGGTTCACTATCGCCTTTACTTTTGACCGTTTTATCGCCATTTGTTGCTCGAAGCTGAGATCAAAATATTGCAAAGAGAAAACCGCAGTTGTGGTTCTCGCAACTAGCGGCATTCTGCTTTCTCTGAAAAATATTCCAATCTACTTTAGATTTCGGCCTTCTGAGATAATCGACAATATACCCTGGAAATGTTCGAACACACGAGCGTATTATCATGACCCTGTATGGAGGGGATTTAAACGATTTGAAAAGGTTCTAACCCCAATACTCCCATTCATTTTAATTTTGCTGTTGAACACTCTAACTATCAGACACATTGTTGTAGCCAGTCGTGTTCGTAAAGTACTGATGGGTCAGAAACAGAGGCAGGATCACTCTGACCCTGAGATGGAGAGCAGAAGGAAGGCTATGATTTTACTGTTCACCATATCTGGCAGCTTCATCATTCTGTGGCTGTGGTACCTCTTGGATTATTTTGGAGTTTTTAAGCATTTGTTAGATGATGACTCTGAATATAGGTTTGAAAAAATTGCAGATATGCTTCGGGATTTAGGTTCCTGCACAAATACTATTATTTACGTAGTGACACTGTCCAAGTTTCGGGAGAAAATTCGGAACTCAGTGAAAGCTCTTTTCTCCTGAGTTGTTTAATGAGACCCACAACCAAATCCATTGGGAGCAATGGGGGACTAATGCTGATTGCTATAAACCGGAAAGAAAATACCTGGAGGAGGAACTAAAAAAAAATTATTTTTTGCAAGGTTTGTGAAGGTTTGTAGCTCAGGTTGAGGTTTAGGGTGTAGGTGTGCTCGCTGAGCTGTAGGTTTGATATCCAGACATTTCATTACCTGGCTAGGTATCATCATCAGTGCTGACCTCCAAGTGAAGGGAAGCTCTTGTCTCCTGCTTTCTATTTATATCTTTCTCCTGGATGGGGTTCCTGGGGTTTGTGGTGATGTCATTTCCTGTTCGTTTTCTGAGGGGTTGATAGATGGTATCTAGATCTACGTGTTTGTTTATGGCATTGTGGTTGGAGTGCTAGGCCTCTAGGAATTCTCTGGCATGTCTTTGCTTAGCCTGTCCCAGGATAGATGTGTTGTCCCAGTCTAAATGGTAGTTTTTTTCATCCGTGTGTAGGGCTACGAGGGAGAGAGGGTCGTGTCTTTTTGTGGCTAGCTGCTGTTCATGTATCCTGGTGGCTAAATTTCTTCCTGTTTGTCCTACGTAGTGTTTGTGTCAGTTCTTGCGTGGAATTTTGTAGAGGATGTTGGTTTTGTCCGTGGGTTGTACTGCGTCTTTTAAGTTTGTTAGTTTTTGTTTGAGAGTGTTGGTGGGTTTGTGTGCTACTAGGATTCCGAGGGGTTCAAAGTTTGGGAGAAGATTTGTAGCTCGGGTGCTCGTTGTTGTGTTTCTGTTCACCGAGCTGGGAATTTGTGTTGCAGATGTTTCGTCCCCTGTCTAGGTGATATCCTCAGTGCTTGGGACCCTCCTGTGAAGTGCTTCTGTGATCTTTCCTCCAGCATTTATACTGGTTTGTCTCTGCTGCTTCCGGTTGTCAGTTCCAGCTGTCCGCTGCAGTGGTCGTTATATTGTGGCCATGTCAATGTGTTTGTTGATTGAATCTGTGGATGAGTGTCATGCGTCTAGGAATTCCCTGGCTGTTCTCTGTTTGGCTGTCCTATAATAGTAGTGTTGTCCCAGTCGAACTCATGTTGCTTGACATCTGCGTATGTGGCTACTAAGGATAGCTGGTCATGTCGTTTCATGGCTAGTTGGTGTTCATGGATGCGGATCGTTAGCTGTCTTCCTGTTTGTCCTATGTAGTGTTTTGTGCAGTCCTTGCATGGGATTTTGTACACTACACTGCTTTTGCTCATGCTGGGTATCGGGTCCTTTGTTCTGGTGAGTTGTTGTCGGAGAGTGGCTGTTGGTTTGTGTGGTGTTATGAGTCCTAGTGGTCGCAAAAGTCTGGCTGTCAGTTCAGAAATGCTCTTGAGGCATGGCACTCATCCACAGATTCAATCAATAAGCACATCGACCTGGACCCAATATACCGGCCACTGCAGCGGACAGCTGGAACTGACAACCGGAAGCGGCAGATACAAACCACTACAAACGATGGAGCAAAGATCACAGAAGCGCTTCACAGGAGGCTCCCAAACACTGAGGATGTCACCTAGACAGGGGACGAAACGTCTGCAACACAAATTCCCAGCTCGGCGAACAGAGCCACAACAATTCCAAGGGATCTTAGTAGTCTGGCTGTCATCGTACAGAACCACCATTTCGACTGGGACAACACATCTATCCTGGGACAGGCTAAGCAAAGACATGCCAGAGAATTCCTAGAGGCCTGGCACTACAACCACAACGCCATAAACAAACACATAGATCTAGATACCATCTATCAACCCCTCAGAAAACAAACAGGAAACGACATCACCACAAACCCCAGGAACCCCATCCAGGAGAAAGATATAAATAGAAAGCAGGAGACAAGAGCTTCGCTTCACTTGGAGGTCACCACTGATGCTGTTACCGAGCCAGGTAATGAAACGTCTGGATATCAAACCTACAGCTCAGCGAGCAAACCTACACCCTAAATATAATTATTGACTGTGTGAGCAGTTCCGTTGGAATATTCAGTTGGAAATAAACTCACAGCATTAGCTGAACATAGCATCTGCTCGGAGGTGCCCAGTCTCCCCAATGTAGAGGAGACCGCATCGGGAGCAACGGATACAATAAATGATATTAGGGGATGTGCAGGTAAAACTTTGGATGTGGAAGGCTCCTTTAGGGCCTTGGATAGAGGTGAGGGAGGAGGTGTGGGCACAGGTTTTACAGTTCCTGCGGTGGCAGGGGAAGATGCCAGGATAGGAGGGTGGGTTGTAGAGGGGCGTGGACCCCATCAGGTAGTCACGGAGGGAACGGTCTTTGCGGAAGGTGGAAAGGAGTAGGGAGGGAAATATATCCCTGGTGGTGGTCTTTTTGGAGTTGGCGGAAATGTCGGCAGATGATTTGGTTTATGTGAAGGTTTGTAGGGTGGAAGGTGAGCACCAGGGGCGTTCTGTCCTTGTTACAGTTGGAGGGGTGGGGTCTGAGGGCGGAGGTGCGGGATGTGGACGAGATCCGTTGGAGGGCATCTTTAACCATGTGGGAAGGGAAATTGCGGTCTCTAAAGAAGGAGGCCATCTGGTGTGTTCTGTGGTGGAACTGGTCCTCCTGGGAGCAGATACGGCAGAGGCAGAGGAATTGGGAATACGGGATGGCATTTTTGCAAGAGGTAGGGTGGGAAGAGGTAGCTGTGGGAGTCGGTGGGTTTGTAAAAAATGTCAGTGTCAAGTCGGTCGTCATTAATGGAAATGGAGAGGTCCAGGAAAGGGAGGGAGGTGTCAGAGATGGTCCAGATAAATTTAAGGTCAGGGTGGAATACATTGGTGAAGTTGATGAATTGCTCAACCTCCTTGCAGGAGCACGCGATGGTGCCAATGTAGTCATCAACGTAACGGAGGAAGAGGTGGGATGTGGTGCCGGTGTAATTGCAGAAGATCAACTGTTCTACGTAGCCAACGAAGAGACAGGCATAGCTGGGGCCCATACATGTGCCCATGGCTACCTCTTTGGTCTGGAGGAAATGGGAGGATTCGAAGGAGAAATTGTTTCGGGTGATGACTAATTCGGCCAAAAGAATGAGAGTGTCGGTGGAAGGGTACTGTTGGAGACATCTGGAGAGGAGAAAACAGAGGGCTTGGAGACCCTGGTTATGTCGGATGGAGGTGTAGAGGGATTGGATATCCATGGTGAAGATGAGGCGTTGGGAGTAGGCAAAATGGAAGTCTTGGAGGAGGTGGAGGGCGTGGGTGGTGTCTTGAACGTGTGTGGGGAGCTCCAGGACTCGAGGGATAAGACCGTGTCGAGGTAGACTAACACAACACCAGACGCTCACATTTCTGCCACTACGTTCTGAGGCCTGTATCTCTGGGTTTACTTGTCTTCATTTTGTGCAAGTTCTTGAGGTTCTAGGCCTGGTGGCTCTCCCCAGTTTGTTAACAATAGCCTACACTGTTGCTGCAGCAATAAGAGATATTAATGGCAATGCCGGAAGCCTTGAAGACACACTACACCTGTTCAGATAAACTCAGAGAGGCTTCCCAGTTGCCAGCAGACACTGCTCTTCAGTTAGCAATACAATCCATTTGGCCATCTTGCTTCCTAAGATTGTTAGAACATTTATTCCATTGAGTGCGCTCCGACATTCAAAGAGATCACGGCTGTTCAAATAGTTCTCAACTCTCCTTCCATTTCCTCTTAAAACTTAGATTTTTATTGAGTCGTTGAATCAATCTAACTCCAACTTGAATTTCTCAATGACTCAGCATCAAATACCTCTGTGGTTCCTTAAAGTTTTGATCAGATTACTTACAGTGTGGAAACAGGCCCTTTGGCCCAACAAGTCCATACCGACCCGCGGAAGCGTAAGCCACCCAGACCCATTCCCCTACATTTACCCCTTCACCTAACACTACAGGTAATTTAGCATGGCCAATTCACCTAACCTGCACATCTTTAGACTGTGAGAGGAAACCAGAGCACCTGGAGAAAACCCACACAGACAGGGGGAGAATGTGCAAACTCCACACAGACAGTTGCCCGAGGTAGGAATTGAACACGGGTCTCTGGCACTGTGAGGCAGCAGTGCTAACCACTGTGCCACCATGCCACCCACCAAGGAACTCAGAGCTTAATGTGACCAAAATTGTGACATACCTCATCACCTTCCTTCAGAGCATCAGAGCTGTGATACAAGGAGATGGTTTGCATGTATAACCACATACCCAGGATCTTTTCAGTGAGCTGCTGGCAACAACTATAGCTCCATCGCAATCATCCATCATGGCTGATGTTGGGAGAAGCCTGAAATTCTGACGAATGGCTGCCCACAGAATTCATGTCCTGGATGGATTCGGAATGGGTCAATCATTATAAATGAAACAGCAGCCCTCCTCATGACTGACAGCAGGGGCTGGTTATCAGGCTCGGCCCACACTCTCCTCCGAGCCAAATAGGACTGTCCATATAACCTTAAAACAATTGGTTGTGAGAGTCACATTTGAACTCCCCTATACCTGACTGGCCAGAAATACTTTTTTATTGATGGTGTGGTTATCTTCCTCTACTACCTTTCTGAGCAGTGCATTTCAAAATCCCAATATTTTCTGGACAATTTATTTTTCGTTTTTCCCTCAAATCCCCTCAAATCATCCTGATGTTCTGCGTTGAACTATACCTTCCTGTTATTGATCGTTCACACAAGGATGGGTGATTTGTGACCCAGTCTACTCAGGAAATTTGAAATCACAACCATGTGCTTTGTTAGCGTTCTATTTGTGTATGAAACCTATCTGCAGTTTTGTCTCTGTCCTGACTGACAAAGGCATTGATGATCATCCATCTGGTTTACTGTTCTTTTCATTTATTCTGAATAATATTTGCACATTTATTGCCAAAATCTGAATAGATATTTTGCAATAAAGGAGCATTGTTTGTGGTTCAAGCAACAACCTGTATTTTTCTCTGTTTGAAATGAAACATCTCTTTCTACTTTGTTAGTGATGACCATAGACAATAGGCAATAGGTGCAGGAGTAGGCCATTCTGCCCTTTGAGCTTGCACCACCATTCAATATGATCATGGCTGATCATCCTTAATCCGTATCCTGTTCCTGCCTTATCTCCATAACCCTTGACTCCACTATCATTGAGAGCTCTATCCAACTCTTTCTTAAATTAATCCAGAGACTGGGCCTCCACTGCCCTCTGGGGCAGAGCATTCCACACAGCCACCACTCTCTGGGTGAAGAAGTTTCCCCTCATCTCTATCCTAAATGGTCTACCCCGTATTTTTAAGCTGTGTCCTCTGGTTCGGCACTCACCCATCAGAGGAAATATGTTTCCTGCCTCCAGAGTGTCCAATCCTTTAATAATCTTATATGTTTCAATCAGATCCCCTCTCAGTCTTCTAAACTCAAGGGTATACAAGCCCAGTCGCTTCAGTCTTTCAGTTTAAGGTAATCCCACCATTCCAGGAATTGACCTTGTGAACCTACGCTGTACTCCCTCAATAGCCAGAATGTCTTTCCTCAAATTTGGAGACCAGAACTGCACACAGTACTCCAGGTGTGGTCTCACCAGGGCCCTGTACAGCTGCAGAAGAACCTCTTTACTTCTATATTCAATTCCTCTTGTTATGAGGGCCAGCATGCTATTCGCCTTCTTCACTACCTGCTGTACCTGCATGCTTACCTTCATTGACTGGTGTACAAGAACACCCAGATCTCTCTGTACTGCCCCTTTACCTAAATTGATTCCATTGAGGTAGTAATCTGCCTTCCTGTTCTTGCCACCAAAGTGGATAACCATACATTTATCCACATTAAACTGCATTTGCCATGCATCTGACCACTCACCTAACCTGTCCAGGTCACCCTGTAATCTCCTAACATCCTCATCACATTTCACCCTGCCACCCAGCTTAGTATCATCAGCAAATTTGCTAATGTTATTACTAATACCATCTTCTATAATATTAACATATATTGTAAAAAGCTGCGGTCCCAGTACTGATCCCTGCGATACCTCACTGGTCACTGCCTGCCATTCCGAAATGGAGCCGTTTATCACTACTCTTTGTTTCCTATCAACCAACCAACTTTCAATCCAAGTTAGTACTTTGCCTCCAATACCATGCACCCTAATTTTGCTCACTAACCTCCTATGTGGGACTTTATCAAAAGATTTCTGAAAGTCCAAGTACACTACATCCACTAGATCTCCCTCATCCCTCATCCCTCATCCATCTTCAGAGTTACATCCTCAGAGGGTTAGTCAAGCATGATTTCCCCTTCATAAATCCATGCTGATTCTGACCTATCCTGCTACTAATATCCAGATGTGTCATAATTTCATCCTTTATAATAGACTCCAGCATCTTTCCCACCACTGAGGTCAGACTAACTGGTCTATAATTTCCTGCTTTCTCTCACCCATCTTTCTTAAAAAGTGGTATAACATTAGCCACCCTCCAATCCGCAGGAACTGATCCCGAATCTATTGTACTCTGGAAAAAAATCACCAACGCATCCACGATTTCTTGAGCCACCTCCTTCAGTACCCTGGGATGTAGACCATCAGGTCCCGGAGACTTATCAACCTTCAGACCTAACAGTCTCTCCAACATCAATTCCTGGCAAATATAGATTCCCTTCAGTTCAGGTCCTTCAGCCACTGTTACCTCAGGGAGATTGCTTGTGTCTTCCCCAGTGAACACAGATCTGAAGTACCAATTCAATTCTTCTGCCATTTCTTTGTTCCCCTGTTTCTGTCTTCAAGGGCCCAATTTTAGTCTTAATAATTTTTTTGACTTTCACATACCTAAAAAAACTTTTACCATCCTCCTTTACATTATTGGCCAGTTTAACTTCATTAGGTAAAGATGCTGGACAATAACCTACAATACAGCAAAGAATTATTATACAAAGCTGAGTTTGATTTTAAACTGACTTCAGGTGCATTGGTTTGATTAGTCTGATGCAATGTTACTTCCTCACTCCCATTTACCTCTACCTTTCTGTTTAATGTTTTTTGACACTGAGATATAGTTTCATGGGAAGTGGAAGTGGAATATGAAAGGGATGGAAGGCTTAACTCCAGGGAGACAGTGACCTTGGTACAGAGATGGACAGCAGATAAAAAATCAACTTAAGCATATGACGCATCTGTGGTTTATTTGTGTTGTGTTGTTGTTCCATTGTGACATCTCAGCAACAAATGGAATGCTTTGCAAAAGGAGCTTTGATACAAACTTAAGTTGCTATGACTGGAGTGACTTTGTGCCCGTTCAGAGAGCAGTTCAATTGAGATGTAAAAGATCGGGTTAACAGATTTTGTAAATAATAAAAATAACAGATGTGTGAATTCCAGAGTCAGAATTTTGAAGGAACCAAATTGTCTGGATATGAGGAGGCGCAGCAACAGACTCTTTCTCATTTGCATCTGCACTGTTTGAATTTCAGCTTTCCTCAGCTGCTCAAAATCTGAAGAAAGTAATCAGGAGAAGCAAAGTGCCAAACTTCCTTGAAATTATCTTTCATCAATCCATTCAAAAGATAAAATGAGGGAACACACGATTATCTCGGGTTTACTTCCATTTGACCTGTCTAATTGCTGCTGCCTCAGTTTCCCATTGTTACCATACAGAAGTGAACCCCTCTGTTAATTAAACCAAACACCCAGAGAAATTTGCCTCACCTCATGATCTGTTAAAATATGAGTGACAGAGAACTCCCAAATTCCACTATTTAAAGAAAATAGTATCAATTTATTATTTAACTCTAAAATTGAACATTAAACAGTTACTGTTCACAACTCTAAACCCCCTTTCTCTTAACTGCTTACTATCTGCCTCCAACTTGATAGCAACATGTTGTTCCAGCAAGACACTTATTAAAATTACATTAACATCATTTCAAAACAGTTGTCTTCTGATTCTTTCTTCTCGCTGTGATTTCCCTGGGATATGTTTGTTTTTTACTGGGTGTATGTTTCGTGTGGAAAGGTACCTTTGATAGTGTTTCCTCATTTCTTGCACAGCAATATTTTAGATGAACAAATAGCTGTCCAGTTTTGCTCTCTATGGCAGATTCCCTCAAGCACTTTTAAAAATGTCCTCATTTATTACTTCCCCTCCCCCCCCACAAACGTTGGATCATCGCATTAGTTTGATGTTGGCAAAACAATACATTCAAACTCAATTTGGTTTTAATATCCTGGGACATAATTTAAATGGATTGGTTAAATCGAATTGATGTCAAAACTGTAACCAAACTCAGAAATTCATTTCACAACCAAATGTTACTTATTTTCAATTTGCCAGTATAGTATGGGACTCAGTAATGGGTATAATCACCGAGCTGAGAATTTGATTTGCAAACGTTTCGTGCCCAGTGCAGGTGAAATGTTCAGCACTTTGTTGACATCTGTGAAGTGATGCTGTAGTGTGCCTTCTGGAATTTATTTATTTGAAGTGAGCAGTGCCATTACATCCAATGAGATCATTGCTTTGTCCTTGTCTATGTTTCTGTTCTTGATGTTGTCTCAGAATTCCTGTGATGATTGTAGGGAGTGTTTGGAGCAGCTAGAAAGATGTTTCAGTTTTTGATTTTGTTTTTTCCCATTTTATGAGATAGAGTCTGAGGGAGTGCTTAATGGGTCTAAGTGTTATGCCTGGTTGGTGTACTTTGGGTAATCCAAAAAAATCTTGGAGTTTCTGCTTTCTGTTGTTGCTTTCTGGTTTCACCCTTTGTAGGACAATCCCAGTTATTCTTTTGTTGGTTCCACAGTGTGTTGTTTATACCATCGGTTTGCTGTGGTGTGGGGGCACACTCCCTCTGGAGGTGGGTGTCAGTATCTGCAAGTAGTTTCTCTGCTTTCTGAATCTCTTTGGTCTTGTCCATGATGGCCATCACTCTGCCGATGCTCGCTGGCATGATGATTATGTTCTTGTTCTTTTTGAGTGATTTTAGGACTTCTCTCACTTTGCTGTTGAAGTTGTTCATTTGTGTTTTCTTTGTTAGAAGGGGTACACTGGTTTGTCTGACTGCTAGCTGTGTCTCTTCGGTTAGTCTGTTCCTTCTGAGCAAACATTCTAGTGCAGCGTAGGAGTCTGTTGGTTTTGTATCCCTGTGCTGGTGCTTGAGTCCATTGGCTGGTGTGGTTTTATCTGTGCCTGGAAACAATCTGTTGGAGAGGTTTCTTACCCGGGTGCCTGTTGTGTTGTCTTTCTGCTGTTGGTTAGCTTCGTCACTTTGTCTTGTCGTGCTGTTCTCTATCTGTATGAACCACAGACTTCCTAGCTGGCCTGGAATTTATGCTCAGACCTAATGGGCGAACTGAAGAGGCAGAGCAAGCAGTCAGACCAACCATTGTACCTTTACTAACAAAGGGAAGATAAATCAACAGGCTCAACATAATTGAGAGAGAAGCCCTAAAAACACTGAAAAATGACAAGAACATAAACATCGTACCAGCCAACGAGGGCAGAATGATGGTTATCACAGACAAGAGTGAATATGTTCGGGAAGCAGAGAACCTAGAACATAGAACATAGAACAGTACAGCACAGAACAGGCCCTTCAGCCCATGACGTTGTGCCTCATGTAAGGTAAACCTAATGTATGAACCCTCAAATTTCTGTGACCATGTGCATGTCCAGCAGTCTCTTAAATATCTCGCTTCCACAACTGCTGCTGGCAACGCATTCCGTGCTCTCACAATTCTCTGTGTAAAGAACCCGCCTCTGACATCCCCTCTATACTTTCCGCCAAACAGCTTAAAACTATGACCCCTCATGTTAACAATTTCTGCCCTGGAAAAAAGTCTCTGGCTATCAACTCTATTTATGTCTCTCATTATCTTGTAACCTCAATTAGGTCCCCTCTCTTCCTTCATTCTTCCAATGGAAAAAGTCCGAGCTCAGTCTACCTCTCTTCATAAGATAAGCCCTCCATTCCAGGCAGCATCCTGGTAAACCTCCTCTGAACCCTCTCCAAAACATCCACATCTCCCCTATAATAGGGCAACCAGAATTGGACGCAGTATTCCAAGTGCGGTCTAACCAAAGTTTTATAGAGCTGCAACAAGATCTCACGACTCTTAAACTCAATACCCCTGTTAATGAAAGCCAAAACACCATATGCTTTCTTAACAACCCTGTCCACTTGGGTGGCAATTTTAAGGGATCTATGTACCTGCACACCAAGATCCCTCTGTTCCTCCACACTGCCAAGAATCCTATCCTTAATCCTGTAATCAACTTTCAAGTTTGATCTTCCAAAATGCATCACTTCACATTTATCCAGGGTGAACTCCATCTGCCACCTCTCAGCCCATCTCTGCATCCTGTCAATGTCCTGCTGCAGCCTACAACAGGCCTCTATACTGTCAACGACATCTCCAACCTTTGTGTCGTCTGCAAACTTGCTGACCCATCCTTCAATCCCCTCATCCAAGTCATTAATAAAAATTACAAACAGTAGAGGCCCAAGAACAGAGCCCTGTGGAACACCACTCACCACAGACTTCCAGGCAGAATACCTTCCTTCCACTACCACTCACTGTCTTATGTCGACCAGCCAATTCTGTATCCAGACAGCTATGTTCCCCTGTATCCCATACCTCCTGACCTTCTGAGCGAGCCTACCATGGGGAACCTTATGAAATGCCTTACTGAAGTCCAAATGCAACACATCCACTGCTCAACCCTCATCAACTTGTCTAGTAACATCCTCAAAGTACTCAATGACCTTCCCCTCACAAAGGCATGCTGGCTGCATTTAATCAAACCATGCTCTTCCAGATGGTCATAAATCTTATCCCTCAGAATCCTTTCTAACACCTTGCAGACAACAGACGTGAGAATTACTGTCTGTAATTGCCGGGGATTTCCCTATTTCCTTTCTTGAAGAGAGAAATTTCATTCGTCTCTCCAGTCCTCAGGTACGACTCCAGTGGAGAGCGAGGATGCAAAGATCTTCGCAAGCGGCGAAGCAATCACATTTCTCGCTTCCCAAAGCAGCTGAGGACAAATCTGGTCTGGCCCTAGTGACTTATCAATCTTAATGTTTGTCAAAATTTTCAGTACATCAGCTTCCCAATCTCTATCCGTTCCAGCATGCTTACCTGCTCCTCAATGGTTTCATTCACTACAAGGTCCTTTTCTTTAGTAAAGACAGAAGCAAAAAACTCATTTAGGGCTTCCCCTACCTCTTTGGACTCTATACACAAGTTCCCTATGCTATCCCTGATCGGCCCTACTCTTTCTTTGATCATTCTCTTATTCCTCACATAAGTGTAAAATGCCTTTGGATTCTCCCTAATCCTTCCTGCCAAGCCTTTTTTGTGCCCCCTCCTGGCTCTCCTAAGACCATTTGTGAGCTCCTTCCTCGCCTGTCTGTTATCCTCTGGAGCTGAGCAAGACCCTTGCTTCCTCCACCCTACGTAAGCTGCCTTCTTTCTTTTGACGAGAAGCTCCTCCGCTCTCACCATCCAAGGTTCCTTTATCTTCCCCCTTCTTGCAGATCCCAACGCCTACCTCCAGAGGGAGGGTGACCCCCCCCACCAAATATAACCAACAGAATAAATAACACACTGCAGAATCTACAAAAACGGACTAATAATCAGGACTACATACAAAGGATGAAACAAAAAAAACAACAACACCCTGAGATTTTGTGGATTACACAAAGTACACAAACCAGACATACCACATGGAGGCACTCCCTCAAACTCCAGCACATAAACTAGCAAATGAACTTCAACAAAAACTGAGTAACCCAAACACTGCGTACAATGATCACCTCTACAGAGTATTCACCAAGAACAGATATCCCCGTAACTTCATCCCTAGATGCCTAACAGACAAGCAACGCCACAAGGGCATGCCACGAACTAACTCACTAGCCACGCCACCTGATATAAAAATTGTCTCAGAACTGACAGCCAGATTTCTCCAACCACTCAGATCATGACAGTCCATAAACCGACAGCCACGCTCAGCCGACAACTCACCAGGATAAAAGAGCCAATAGTCAGCATCTGCAAGACAGACGTAGTGTATAAGATTCCATGCAAAGCCTGCACGCAACAGTACACAGGACAAACAGGCAGATAACTAGCAATCCACATCTACAGGCACCAATTAATCACTAAATGCCACGGCCACTGTCCCTAATAACCACACACACAGATGACAAGGACTGCAAATTCGACTGGGGTAACACAGCGATCATGGATCACGATAAACAGAGGATAGCCAGTGAATTTCTAGAAACATGGCACTCATCCATGAACTCCATCAACAAAAACATACACGTACACCCAACACAGCAGCACTACAGTAAACATCTGGAACCGGCAACTGGAAGCTGCAGGAATGGAACCAGAAGACACGTGACAGCATTGAAAATGTCACCGGGATACGGAACGAAACATCTGCAAATCAACGTCCCATCTCGGCGAGCACACCCACAACCACAACTGGCACCCGAACTACAATTCTTTACACAAGCCATGACCAGGCTGGGATTGGCATCTAGTCACAGACACAAACACTTGGAATCTCTCAGTTCAGATCAGCATTCACTCTCTCGTAAAGTTATAATGCATACCTGCAACTTTGTAACACTGTTCACCCTCAGAAAGATGTTGAGCAGACATTTTGCATCTGTACAGACAAGAGAATGGTGTTTTTGAACCAGAGTAGATCATTTATTGCAGTGAAAATGATAACCTTTTACCCAGCACCTGTCCCAAACTCTGTCACTGCAGCCTCCCTTTACAAACCCATCCACCTGGATGAAACAGCAGCTGTTTACTTTCCTTTCTGACTGACCGAACCTACATTTCACTGGAGAGCTATTAGAACCATCTTCTTTGCTTACTCTGGCACAGCCGCATCTGGTGACCTGCCTGTTTTGTATCGAATTGCATCCCGGAATAAATAATCGAAAACAAGAAATCAGCAACATTTGCACAAAGCATGTACCAAAGTTCACATTGTTACCACTTCATCTGATACTGAACTAATAAGCATACAGCTCTAACATACAGTCCTATATGAGCACGGATATCCTGCAAAATGGGGGTGACAGTCATGTGGAATATTAAAGGGATACACAATGTCCTGTCATGATTTTAATAACAGTTTATCAATAAAGGGGGGAAGAAAACGACAGAAAAATGCAGGATTGTACTGAGCCAGTCCTGAGGCTTGGCAGGCTGTGATGAAATACTTCTGAGAAAAAACAAATCAGAGGGGGACTGATAGCAACAGAACATAGAAACGTACAGTACAGCAAAAGGCCCTTCAGCCATTCATGTCTGTGCTGGCAATAATTCAATTTTAAACTATTTCCACCTTCCTACACAGGATCCCTATCCCTCTATTTCAGCCAGGACATGTCCCCATCTAAATGCCTCTCAGGCGTTACTATCACATCTGCTATTATCACGGGACCTTCTACGCATCTACAACACATTGCATGACAGAAGATCTTGCCTCACACACTTCCTTTAAACATTCTCCCTCTCACCTTGTCTGTGTCGCATAGTATTTGACATTTCCACCTTTGGAAAATTACTCTACCTCTGCACTCTATCCCTGGTTCTCATAATTTTATATACAAAGCCTCCATGTCCTTCCTACAGTGTGATAACCAGGATAGCAAACAATGCTCCAGTGCAGTCTAACTGTTCATTCAATTGGCATGATTTGCCAACTTTTATATTCAATGTCCCAATTAATGAATGCAATCTTGCCATACGCCCTCTATCGACAAGTACTTCCCCTTGTAGGGAGCTGTGTCCTGGCACTCCGAGATCCCTCTGTATATCAATGATCAGAAGGATCCTGCCATCGACTGTATTAATTCCTTTTGCATTTGATGTCCAAAAATAGCACATTGAACATGGAACTATACAGCACAGGAAAGGGCCCCTTAACCCGCAAAGTTAGAGTTGCTGAGGGGGAAATGGAGCGGATGGCCAAAAAGCAGAGAAAGAGCAGGAAGGCAGTGCAGGTGTCCCCTGCAGTCATCTCCCTCCAAAACAAGAATAACCATTTTGGATACTGCTGGGGGAAACGACTCACCGCCAGGGGAAAGCAGCAGTAGCCAAGTTCATGGCACCGTGGCTGGCTCTGCTGTTCAGGAGAGGGGAGAAAGAGTGGAAAGGCTACAGTTGTAAAGGGAATAGGCAGGCGTTTCGGCAGACAAAAACGAGACACCTGAATGGCATGTTGCCTCCCAAGTGCAAGGGTCAGGGATGACTCAGATTGACTGCAGAACATTCTGAAAGGGGAGGCCGAACAGGGAGTTGTCATGGGGCATATACACACCATTCATAGGGTTAAAAAAAAATGAGATTAGGCCTCACAAGTAGAATTTTGGGAGTTAGGAGCCAGATTATACAGTAGGACCTCAGAGGGAGTAATCTCAGGATTGCTACCAGTGTCACATGCCAGTCAGAGTAGGAATGATAGAATAAATAGGATGAATGAGTGGGCTGAGAGATGGTGCATATGGGAGGGGTTCAGATATTTGGGACATGGGGACTGGTTCTGGGGGAGGTCGGACTATTATAAATTGCAAGGTTTGTGAAGGTTTGTAGCTCAGGTTGAGGTTTAGGGTGTAGGTTTGCTCGCTGAGCGGTAGGTTTGATATCCAGATGTTTCATTACCTGGCTCGGTAACATCATCAGTGGTGACCTCCAAGTGAAGTGAAGCTGTTGTCTCCTGCTTTCTATTTATATCTTTCTCCTGGATGGGGTTCCTGGGGTTCGTGGTGATGTCATTTCCTGTTCCATTTTCTGAGGGGTTGATAGCTGGCATCTAGATCTATGTGTTTGTTTATGGCGTTGTGGTTGGAGTGCCAGGCCTCTAGGAATTCTCTGGCATGTCTTTGCTTAACCTGTCCCAGGAGAGATGTGTTGTCCCAGTCGAAATGGTGTTTTTTTGTTTCATCTGTTTGTATGATAGGTGAAATTGTGAGACTAACTGAGAGGAAAAAGGAAACATACATAAGGTCTAGATGACTGACTCAAGACAGACAAAGCTTTGGAAGTATAGCGGGAACGTAAGAATAATCTGAAACAAGGAGTAAAGAAGACTAAAAGAGGTCATGAAATATCTTTAGCAAACAGGACTAAGGAAAATCCCAAAGCCTTTTATTCATATATAAGGAGCAAGAGAGTACGAGAGAAAGGATTGGCCCACTCAATGACAAAGGAGGAAAGTTATACGTGGAGTCAGAGAAAATGGGTGAGAATCTTAATAAATACTTTGCATCAGTATTCACTGAGGAGAGGGACATGTTGGGTATTGAGGTTCGGGATAGATGTTTGAAAACTTTAGGTCAGGTCGTTATAAGGAGGGAGGAAGTTTTGATTATTCTAAAAGGCATGAAGGTGGATGGGTCCCCAGGTCTGGATGGGATCTATCCCAGGTTACTGAGGGAAGCCAGAGAAGGAATAGTTGGGGTGTTATCAGACATTGTTGCTGCATCTTTGAACACAGGTTAGATTCTGGAAGACTGGAGAATCACCAATGTTGTCTCCGTGTTTAAGAAAGGAGCAGGGATAATCCAGGTAATTATAGACCGGTGAGCCTGACGTCAATGTTAGTGAAGCTGCTTGAGAAGGTACTGAAGAATAGGATCTATTCCCATTTTGAAGAAAATGAGTTTATCAGTAAAAGGCAACATGGTTTAGTACAGGGAAGGTCCTGTCTTACCAACTTAATAGAATTTTTTGAGGAAGTGACAAAGTTAATTAATGCAAGAAGGGCTGTAGATGTCACTTACATGGACTTCAGTGGCGCTTTTGATAAAGTTCCCTGTGTTCGGCTGATGGATAAAGTGAAGTCACATGGGATCCAGAGTGTACTATCGAGATGGATTAAGAACTGGCTGGTTAAAAGGAGACAGAGACTAATCATGGAAGGGCATTTCTCAAAATGGAGAACAGTGACCGGTGGTGTTCCACAGGCATTGGGGCTGGGATCACCGTTGTTTGTGATATACAGAAACAATCTGGAGGGAGGTACAGGTGGACTGATTAGCAAGTTTGCAGATGACACTCAGATTGGTGGAGGAGCAGGTAGTGAAGGGGACTGTCAGAGAAAACAGCAGAATATCGTTGGATTGGGGAGTTGGGCCGAGAAATGGCAGATGGAGTTCAATCCGGACAAATCCAAGGTGATGCATTTTGGAAGATCCAATTCAAGAGGGAACTATACAGTAGCTTCGACAAAGGGTCAGTTAGACTCGAAACGTCAGCTCTTTTCTCTCCTTACAGATGCTGCCTGACCTGCTGAGATTTTCCAGCATTTTCTCTTTTGGGAACTATACAGTAAATGGAAGCATACTGGGGAAAATTGCTGGACAGAGAGCTCAATGTGTTAAAGTTCATTGTTCACTGAAGATGATAACGTACGTCAACAGAGTGGTCAAGAGGGCATATGGCATGCTTTGCTTCATCAGACGGGGTATTGAGTTCAAGAGTTACAGCTGTATGAGACTTTGGTTCAGCCACATTTGGAATATTGTGTACGGTTCTGATCGCCACATTACCAAAAGGATGTGGATGCTTTGGAGAGGGTGCAGAGGGGTTTCACCAGGATGTTGTCTGGTATGGAGGGTGCTAGCTCGGAAGAGAAGTTGAATAGATTAGGATTATTTTCATCAGAAAGACAGAGCTTGATGGGGGACCTGATTGAGGTCTCCAAAACCCTAAGACGTCTCAACAGGATGGATAGCAAGAAACTTTTTCCCAGAATGGGGGCTCAATTACGAGAGTCACGAGTTCAGAGTGTTTGGGAAAAGTTTAAGGGAGATTAGTGTGGAATGCTCGTGATGTAGAGGGTGGTGGGCGTTTGGAATGGGTTGCCAGTGGAGGTGGTAGAGGCAGGGTATGATAGTGTGAATTGAGATGTCTCTAGGCAGATACATGAATTAGCAGGGAGCAGAGGGATACAGATCCTTAGGAAATAGGTGACATGTCTAGATGGAGGATGTGGATCGGCGCAGGCTTGGAGGGTCAAAGGGCATGTTCCTGTGCTGTAATTGTCTTTGTTCTTGGTGTTACACTTGATGCCAAATTAAAGAAATCATTTTTGCCTGCCATATCCCTTTATTCCCTGTGTATTGACATCTAAAAGACCCTTAAACACCCCTTTCATACCTACCTCCAACCCCTGCACAAGCTTAAAAACTCCAACCATGTAAACAAAAATGAACTAACCCCATCTCACCTCGAACACATGCTCCCCAGTATTAGACATTTCAGTTTAGAGAAAAATATGGCGAACATCAATCCCATTTTATATATTTCTGTCAAATCTCCCCTCAGCTTCTGCCACTCCAGAGAAAGCAAGTTAAGTTTTCCAAGCTCTCCTGATAGTTCATACCCTCTAATCCAGACAGCATCCTGACAAACCTTTCTGCAGGAAGGAGAAAGTGAGGACTGCAGATGCTGGAGATCAGAGCTGAAAAATGTGTTGCTGGAAAAGCGCAGCAGGTCAGGCAACATCCAAGGAGCAGGAGAATCGATGTTTCGGGCATAAGCCCTTCTTCAGGAAACCTTTCTGCACACGATGCAAAGACTCCACATCCTTTTGTAATTTGACTAATGCACCTAAAGCTATGGCCAATTAACCTGACCTGCACATCTTTGGATTGTGGGAGGAAACTGGAGTACCCAGAGGAAACCCATGCAGGCACAGGGTGAACGTGCAAACTCCACACAGACAGTTGACCAAGGTTGGGATCGAACCCTGGTCTCTGGCACTGTGAGGCAACAGTGCTAACCACTGAGCCACCGTGTTGCAGTTATCTCACCTGTCTAAACATTTGTAATTATCAGGTGCCCGTATCATATTGATTCACCTGTCTAAATATTAATAATTATCAGGCACATCTACTATTTTGTCTATGTTACCGACACAGGACATAGAACATTACAGCACATTACAGGCCCTTCAGCCCATGATGGTGCACCAACCTGTGAAATCAATCTAAAGGCTATCAAATTTACACTGTTCCATTTTCATCCATATGTTTATCCAATGGCCATTTAAATGCCATTGATGTTGGCAAAGCCATTACTATGGCAGTCAGGACATTCCACACCCTTACTACTCTTTGAGTAAAGAACCTACCTCTGACATCTGTGTTATATCTATCACCCCTCAATTTAAAGCCATGTCCCCTCGTGCTGACCATCATATCCAAAAAAAAAAGTTTTTACTGTCCACCCTATCTAATCCTCTGATCACCTTGTGTGTCTCTATTAAGTCACCACTTAACCTTCTTCTCTCTAATAAAAACAGTGTCAAGGGCCTCAGCCTTTCCTTAGAAGACCGTCCGTCCAGACCAGGCAACACCCTGGGAAATCTCCTCTGCACCCTTTCCAATGCTCCCACATTCTTCCTACAATGCGACATTCAGAACTGTACACAATACTCCAAGTGCGGCCGCACCAGAGATTTGTACAGCTGCAACATGACCCCATGGCTCCAAAACTCAATCCCTCTACCAATAAAAGCTAACACACCTTACACTTTCTTAACAACTCTATCAAACTGGGTGGCAACTTTCAGGGATCCATGTACAGGGTCACCGAGATCTCTCTCTGGACATCCACATAACAAAGAATCTTACCACTAGCCCAGTATTCCATATTCCTGTTACTCCTTCCAAAGTGTAAGACCTCATGCTTTTCTACATAAAAATCCATTGGCCATCTCTCAGCTCAGCTCTGCAGCTTATCTATGTCCCTCTGTAACCTGCAACAACCTTCTGCGTTGTCCACAACTCCATTGATTTTCGTGTCATCCACAAATTTACTAACACATCCTTCTACATCCTCATCCAGATCAGGTGGGACTAGATTGGGTTGGGATATCTGGTCAGCATGGATGGGTTGGACCAAAGGGTCTGTTTCCATGCTGTACATCTCTATGACTCTATGACTCTATGACAAATATCAGTGGCCCCAAAACACATCCTTGTAGTACATGACTATTAACTGAACTCCAAGATGAACATTTCCCATCAACCACCACTCTCTATCTTCTTACAGCCAGCCAATTTCTGATCCAAGCTGCTAAACCACCCACAATCCCTTGTCACCACACTTTCTGCACTCACCTCTCTTTCTCAATCATCGTCAACCTAACATTCTACTAAATGTGTGGGATATCTATTGTGCAGAACAGTTATACCCTCTGCCAAAAGGGTTTCCATCGAAATTCACAGATTAAACATGATTTGCATATTCTTCCTGATCTACAATGAAAATCATTTCAGGAACATTTCAAGTCAACAATCTCAAAATATTTCCAAACCAATTTAGCCATGTTCATTTTCCTGTCTCATCTCCTATCATCTCAAAAGAATTCCACTGTGTCAGAGACTCTACAGAGTAGAACACTGATCCTCAGCCATACATGGGATGGAACAGAAATGAATGATCATACCCACTAATCTGGCAAGATCACAGATGCATTGTACATTCACTGCATCATAACAGCCACAAGAATGCAGCATTAAGAGAGCAGTCTGACAGGATGACACGGATATGATGCGTTCAGGAAATATAATTAAGAGGGAAGAAGAAAAGAAAACTTAAATGAAAGGGAGGGAAACACATTGTTGCTCTCCATGTTTATAAAGAAACGCTCTTTCATCACCGCAGACACGTTCAGATGAAATTGGAGCAAAGACAAAGTAGTGAAGATTATAAAAGGGTGAGGCAATGTTGGGGGTATGTACCATCAAGTCTCGAAGCAGCATTGCATTGAGTGAGGCCTCTGGTCACTCATTTCACGAATGTTCATTCTCTGGATATTCTCCAGTGTGTGACTCAGCTCGGACCATGAATTCTGGCAACACGGCAACTTTGAGCCAAATGTAGAACTTAGAACATAGAACATAGAAAAATACAGCGCAGGACAGGCCCTTTGGCCCTCGATGTTGCGCCGATCCAAGCCCACCTAACCTACACTAGCCCGCTATCCTCCATATGCCTATCCAATGCCCGTTTAAATGCCCATAAAGAGGGACAGTCCACTACTGTTACTGGCAGGGCATTCCATGAACTCACAACTCGCTGAGTAAAGAATCTACCCCTAACATCTGTCCTATGCCTACCACCCTTAATTTAAAGCTATGCCCCCTCGTAATAGCTAACTCCATACGTGGAAAAAGGTTCTCATGGTCAACCCTATCTAAACCCCTAATCATCTTGTACACCTCTATCAAGTCACCCCAAACCTTCTTTTCTCCAATGAAAACAGCCCCAAGTGCCTCAGCCGTTCCTCATACGATCTTCCTACCATACCAGGCAACATCCTGGTAAACCTCCTCTGCACCAATTCCAGTGCCTCCACATCCTTCCTATAGTATGGCGACCAAAACTGCACACAATACTCCAGATGTGGCCGCACCAGAGTCTTATACAACTGCAAGATGACCTCAGGACTCCGGAACTCAATTCCTCTATCAATAAAAGCCAGTACGCCATATGCCTTCTTCACAGCACTATTTACCTGGGTGGCAACTTTCAGAGATCTGTGTACATGGACACCAAGATCCCTCTGCTCATTCACACTACCAAGTATCCGACCATTAGCTCAGTACTCCATCTTCTTGTTACGCTTACCAAAGTGAATCACTTCACACTTAGCTACATTGAACTCCATTTGCCACCTTTCTGCCCAGCTCTGCAGCTTATCTATATCCCGCTGTAACCTGCCACATCCTTCCTCACTGTCAACAACTCCACTGACTTTCGTATCATCCGCAAACTTGCTCACCCAACCTTCTAGCCCCTCCTCCAGGTCATTTATAAAAATGACAAACAGGAATGGTCCCAAAACAGATCCTTGCAGAACACTGCTCGTAACTGCACTGCAAGATGAACCTTTACCATCAACTACTATCCTCTGTCTTCTTCCAGCCAGCCAATTCCTAATCCAAACCTCCAACTCATCCTCAATGCCATACCTCCGTATTTTTTGCAGTAGCCTACCATGGGGAACCTTATCAAATGCCTTACTAAAATCCATATACACCACATCTACTGCTTTACCCTCGTCCACCTCCTTAGTCACCTTCTCAAAGAATTCAATAAGGTTTGTGAGGCACGACCTGCCCTTCACAAAACCATGCTGACTATCCTTGATCACATTATTCCTATCTAGATGGTCATAAATCATATCCCTTACAATTCTCTCTAAGACTTTGCCCACAACAGAAGTGAGACTCACCGGCCTATAATTACTAGGGTCATCCCTACTCCCCTTCTTGAACAAGGGAACCACATTTGCTATCCTCCAGTCTTCTGGCACTATTCCTGTAGACAACGAGGATAGAAAAATCAAGGCAACCTCCTCCCTTGCTTCCCAGAGAATCCTAGCATAAATGCCATCAGGCCCAGGGGATTTATCTATTTTCACCCTTTCCAGAATTTCCAACACCTCCTTCCTACATACCTCAAGGCCATCCATTCTAATTAATTGTGAATCAATATTCACATCGGCAACAATGTCCTGTTCCTGAGTGAATACTGAAAAGTATTCATTCAGCGTCTCCCCAATTTCTTCAGCCTCCACATGCAACTTCCCACTACTATCCTTGACGGGACCTATTCCTTCCCTAGTCATTCTTTTCTTCCTGACGGCATGGGCGTCACGGTGGCACAGTGGTTAGCACTGCTGCCTCACAGCGCCAGGGACCTGGGTTCAATTCCCGCCTCAGGCGACTGACTGTGTGGAGTTTGCACGTTCTCCCTGTGTCTGCGTGGGTTTCCTCCAGGTGCTCCGGTTTCCTCCCACAGTCCAAAGATGTGCGGGTCAGATGAATTGGCCATGCTAAATTGCCCATAGTGTTAGGTAAGGGGTATATGTAGGGGTATGGGTGGATTGCGCTTCGGCGGGTCGGTGTGGACTTGTTGGGCCGAAGGGCCTGTTTCCACACTGTAAGTAATCTAATCTAAACCTCTAGAAAGCCTTTGGGTTTTCCCTAATCCTACCAACTAAGGACTTCTCATGTCTCCTCCTTGCTGCTCTTAGCTCTCTCTTTAGATCCTTCCTGGCTACCTTATAACTCTCAATCGCCCCAATTGAGCCTTCATGCCTCATATTTAAATAGGCTGCCCTCTTCTCTTTAACAAGGGATTCCAATTCCTTATTAAACCACGGCTCCCTCACACAACCCTTTCCTCCCTGCCTGACAGGTACATACTTATCAAGGACACTTAATAGTCGCTCCTTGAACAAGCTCCACATATCGATTGCGCCTTTCCCTTGAAGCCTACTTTTCCAAGCCACACATCCTAAGTCATGCCTCACCGCATGGTGGGGGAGCACGGTGGCACAGTTTGGGGCAGCACGGTGGCACAGTGGTTAGCACTGCTGCCTCACAGCGCCAGGGACCTGGGTTCAATTCCCGCCTCAGGTGACTGACTGTGTGGAGTTTGCACATTCTCCCCGTGTCTGCGTGGGTTTCCTCCGGGTGCTCCGGTTTCCTCCCACAGTCCAAAGATGTGCGGGTCAGGTGAATTGGCCATGTTAAATTGTCCGTAGTGTTAGGTAAGGGGGACATGTAGGGGTATGGGTGGGTTGCGCTTCGGCGGGTCGGTGTGGACTTGTTGGGCCGAAGGGCTTGTTTCCACACTGTAAGTAATCTAATCTAACCGCATCATAATTTCCCTGCCCCCAGCTAGTGCACACTTATCCCTCTCCATCACTAGAGTAAAAGTCACCGAATTGTGGTCACTGTCCCCAAAGTGCTCACCTACCTCCAATTCTAACATCTGGCCTGATTCATTACCCAGAACCAAATCCAGTATGGCCTCACCTCTTGTTGGCCTGTCTACATATTGTGTCAGGAAACCCTCCTGCACACATTGGACAAACACCGACCCATCTAATGTACTCGAGCTACAGCTTTCCCAGTCAATATCTGGAAAGTTAAAGTCCCCCATAACAACCACCCTATTACTTTCACTCTTCTCCTGAATCATCCTCGCAATCCTTTCTTCTACGTCTCTAGGACTATTAGGAGGCCTGTAGAAAACTCCTAACAGGGTGACCTCACCTTTCCTATTTCTAAGCTCAGCCCAAACTACCTCAGATGGCAAGTCTTCCTCCATCGTACTTTCCACCGCTGTAATACTATCTTTGACAAGCAATGCCACACCTCCCCCTCTTTTACCCCCATCTCTGAACCTACTAAAACATTTAAACCCTGGAACCTGCAACAGCCAATCCTCTCCTAGTTCTACCCATGTCTCCGTAATAGCCACAACATCGAAATCCCAGGTACCAACCCACGCTGCAAGTTCACCTACCTTATTTCTTATACTTCTGGCATTGAAGTATACACACTTCAAGCCACCTTCCTGTTTACAGGCACTCTCCTTCGAGATTGATGCCGTGTTCCTAACCTCCCTACACTCCAGGCCCTGCACCCTAAAGCTACAATCCAGGTTCCCATGCCCCGGCAGAGTTAGTTTAAACCCCCCCAAAGAGCACTAGCAAACCTCTCCCCAAGGATACTGGTGCCCCTCAGGTTCAGGTGTAGACCATCCTGTTTATAGAGGTCCCACCTTCCCCAGAAAGAACCTCAGTTATCCAGAAACCGGAATCCCTCCCTCCTGCACCATCCCTGTAGCCACGCATTTAACTGCTCCCTCTCCCTATTCCTCGACTCTCTATCACGTGGCAGGGGTAACAAACCAGAGACAACAACTCTGTTTTTTCGAGCTCTGAGCTTCCAACCTAACTCCCTGAAAGCCTGCCTAACATCCTCACCCCTCTTCCTACCTATGTCGTTGGTGCCAATGTGGACCACGACTTCGGGCTACTCCCCCTCTCCCCTAAGGACTCGGAAAACACGTACCCTTGCACCTGGGAGACAACATACCAAACATGAGTCCCTCTCGCCCCCACAAAACCACCTATCTGTGCCCCGAACTATCGAGTCTCCAATAACTATTGCTCTGCTCTTCTCCACCCTTCCCTTCTGAGCAACGGGGACAGGCTCCATGCCAGAGGCCTGAACCCCATTGCTTACCCCTGGTAAGTCGTCCTCCCCACAAGTATCCAAAACAGTGTACTTGTTCTTGAGGGGAACGGCCGCAGGGGGTCCCTGCACTGGCTGCTTCCTCCCAGTCCCCCTCACTGTCACCCATCTGTCTGCAACCTAACTTCATTCGAGACTTTCAAGGTTTGAATTAAAGTTTTACAAAATCCAACACCAGAACAATTGAGGAGTATTACCTATCACAGAGTGAATGTTCTGTCAAATCAAAGTCGTGTTTCATGATGTCTCTGTCATAGAATCAACAGATAATTAAATACAATAAAATAAAGCACTGCAGATCCGGGGAGTTTGAATAGAAGGATAAAGGGAGACACAGCAGGTCTGGCAGCATCCTGACCAGGAACTGCATTAATGTTTCAGAGACAGTGATTCTGCATGGAGTATCTCACGGCCAACTCAGCAGATAGCTCATCATTATGCTGTAGAGCAGCACAAAGACTTTCCTGTTCACCAGACTGAGAAATGAAAAGTATTTTTTAATTAATCACGTCAGTCAAAAACTCCATGCAGAACGAATAACTGCTGTGCTTTGATCTTCTTGGAATAAATATTTAAATCCATGTTTACATACCTTTCCTATTGATTATCTGAGTGAATAATTTTGCCTCAGTCAGAGCTCAATATCTCTTACAGATTAAATCATTTCTACAAAGTCAGAATTCAGGACAGTTTTACAGAGCGATTTAACGCAGCACAAGGATGAGATGTGAAGGATAACATTTCAGGTATGAGTGTTACCTGCTGTGGCCCGATATACCTGAAGGATTTTAATGCCTGGGTCCTGACAACAACATGCCAACCGATTTTCTCAGGGAAGAGATTTCAAACGAGAAGAAGATCAGTTTCAGGATGGACGGTGCCATGAGAGAAACACAGTCTGTAACTGAAGTTCACTTCTTATGTTTGAGCTGAAAAGAAATATCAAAATGATTCAAGAAACAATCAAAACACAAACAGTGTAGGAAAGGTACAATCCAGTCAGTTTGTGATTTGTGTTTTGGAGGACTCTATTGTGATGATTGAAAAAGGCTGAGTTTCAGAAACCTGGGCACATTGTCCGAGTTGGTGACCTGACTGATTTAACAACTATCGGGTCTTATATACCCAGGTGGAATATATGAATGGAGATTGTGGTGCTGGAAAAGCACAGCAGGTCAGGTAGCATCCAAGGAGCAGCAAAATCGATGTTTTGGGAAAAAGTCTTTCATCAGGAAGGGCTTTTGTCCGAAACGTCGATTTTCCGGTTCCTCGCTTGTTCATTCTCAAAAATGCCCTTTTACTTTCATTGCACACCCAGAGGTTGGTTACAAAGGAGGTTTTCTCGAAGGAAGATCAATTATTTTCCAAAACGGATGGTGGATCCATTGAATCATTACGTTGTGGAAACAGGCCATTGGGCCCAACATGTCCATACTGATCACCTGAAGAGTATCCCACCTGACCCATTCCCCCAGCCTACTATTCTACATTTACCACTGACCAATATACCTAAACAACGCATCATTAAACACCGTGGGTAATTTAGCATAGCTAATTCACCTAATTGATAACCCATGCACAAAGCCACGCTGACTACACCTAATCAAACCCTCTCTTTCAAAATTCATGTATATCTTATGTTGAATTGGGATCCTTCATTATCCATGTGTCTGTCCAAGTGATATTTGGTCATATCTCTTGGTGACTGGTTGGTGTTCATGTACCCTGGTGGTTAATTTGCACAGCTTTGGATTATGGGAGGAAACCAAAACACCCAGAGGAAATCCACCCAGACAGTGTCCCACTGCTGGAATCAAACCCAACTCCCTGGTGCTGTGAGGCAGCAGGTGCTAAATACTGAGCCACTGTGCCTCCCAAGGCAGACTCTTGTCTAACCATGGCAATGCAGGATAGAATGGACAGGCCAGTCTGCCACATACTGTTTCTTGCTGAAGTGTGGTTATGTGTCCATTTGACAATAGCAAACTCATCAACTCATGAACAAATTCTTCCCAGTGTGCAATTCACTAAGGAAGAAGACAGCAACAACCATCTCTCCTTCCTGGAGATTATGCTGGAACGCAAGGCCAGTGGGGAGCTCCAGACCAACGTATACTGGAAGGGCACCCACACAGAGCAAGTATTCAACTACAACAGCAACCATCCCCACACCCACAAACAGAGCTGTATCAGACCATTGTTTAAGCGAGTCATAACACACTGCAGCACCCTGGAACTGTGCAAAGCAGAAGACGAACACCCACACAACATCTTCAGAAACAAGGGGTCCCCAAAAAGCGTACCGCCATGACAGGCCAGAACAGGAAGTTACAACACGTCCGGACCCATTGGCCACATTGCCATACATTAATGACCCATCAGAAATGACCACCAGACCACTCCGATCTCTGGGCATCGTGGTAGCCCACAAACCAATGACCACACTCCAACAGCTACTGACAATGAAAAAGGATCCCATACACATACAACAGGATCAAAGTTAGACACAAAATACCACATAAAGATTACTAAAAGCTTTACATCGGGCAAACAGGAAGGAAATTAACCACCAGGGTACACGATCACCAACCAGCCACCAAGAGGTATGACCAAATATCACTTGGACAGACACACGGATAATGAAGGATCCCAATTCAACATAAGATATACATGAATTTTGAAAGAGAGGGTTTGATTAGGTGTAGTCAGCGTGGCTTTGTGCATGGGTTGTCAAATTTGTCAGAGTTCTTTGTCGAAGTGACCAGGATGGTTGCTGAGGGTAGGGCCATAGAAGTAGTCTATATGGATTTCACTAAGGAGTTTGATAAAGTACCAATCGTCTGGTTGGTTGGTTGGTCTGGAAGTTTAGATCACATGGAATCCATGGGGAGCTGGCAAATTGGATACACAATTGGTTGGATGGTCAGAAGTAGAGGGTAAAAGTGGAAGAATGTTTGTCAGAATGGAGGCTTGTGAGGAGTGGTGTGCCTCAGTGGTCAGTGCTGAGCCAATTGCTGTTTATTATCTATATCAATGATTTGAATGAGAATGTACACGGCATGATCAGTAAGTTTGCAGATGACACTAAAATATGCAATATCATCAACTATTCTTTCAATTCCCGAGAGTTTGGAAACAGGCCGTTTGGCACAAGTCTACACCGCCCCTCCAAAGAGTGACCCACCCAGATCCATTTCCCTACACTATAATCCTGTGTTTACTCCTAATTAATGCACCAAACCTACATAGTGAGGAATATTATCAGAAACTGCAGCAGCATCTTGATCAAGTGAGGAAGTGGGCTGAGAAATGGCAAATGAAGTTTAATATAAGTAAGTGTGATGTTGTACATTTTGGAACACCAAATCAAGGAAGGAGTTTCATGATGAATGGTGAGGCTTTAAGGGGTGTACTGGAACAGGGAAATTGGTACTCAGGTGAGCAATTGTCTGAAAGTGGAGTCACAGATAGACATAGCAGTGAGAAGGCTTCTGGCACACTGGCCTTCATCAGTCAGGGCATTGAGTAGAGAAGTTGGGAAGTTATTTTGCAGTTTTACAGGACATTGGTTAGTCTGCACTTGGAGTATTCGATTCAGTTTTGGTCACCTTGCCAAAGGAAGGATGTTATTAAACAGGAAAGAGTGCAGAAGAAATGTACGATGCTGTTTCCAAGACTCAATGGTCTGGTTTATCAGGAGAAGTGAGAACATGTTACCTTGGAGCATAGAAGACTGAGAGAGGATCCTGTAGAACGATTCAAACAAGATCATAAGAGGCATGGATAGAGTGAATGCATCAGGTTGTTTTCCCCCAGGGTTGGGGAATCGAGGACTAGAGGGCATCAGTAGAAGTGTCGAGGGGAAAGAATAAAAGGGAACCTGAGGGACAAGTTTTATACACAGAGGGTGGTACACACATGGGATGGGTTACCAGCGGAAGTGTGTGAGGTGGGTACAGTAACAACATTTAAAAGGCATTTGGTCAATAACATGGGTAGGAAAGGATGAGATGGAGAAGGGTCCAGTGCAGGGACATGGGCTGAGTATTGATGAGAAGTTTGGTCAGCATGACCCAGTTTAGACCAAAGGGTCTCTCTCCATTCTGTCGGACTGTATGACTCTGTGACTGTATAACTGGAACAACGTATCCATCCTGTGACACGCCAGTTACATTCACGGGAATTCCTGGAAGTCTGGCACCGAACCCGGAACTCCATGAACAAACATGTCGAGTTGGATCCCATTTACCAACCACTAAGAAACAGAACCAGCAGCAAAGCTGTAAATGACACGACCGACCCCAGCAGACCCGGACACTTAAACAGCAAACAGGACAGAACACCAATGCTTCACCAGAGGCTCACTGATTCTGTTCCCTAGAATGGGGAGGAAATGTCTGAGAACAAACTTGCCAGCTCAGTGAGCAAGTCAACAATCTCATCCACAACCTGAGCTACAAATTCCCATGATACTGTGATCAGGGATTGTCTCGTGACTCTCCATCTAAACTAGAGAATGACCGTGAGGACATATTCCCTGCCACAGATGGGTCCAAAACAGGTTCCTGCTACTCCCAGGGCATCATATTTACTACTTTTCCTTTCTGGAAACTTCAACATGAGGGATGGAATGATCTCCAAATTCTGGAAATGTCAGGAATACCCAACATGGCGTTGTACCAGGGAAATCATGTCTCACAAACCTTATTGTGATCCTTGAAGAGGTGACCATGAAGATACATGAAGGCAGAGCGGGAGACATTGTTTACATGGGCTTTAGCAAGGTCTTCACCAAGGTTCCACACGGTAGACTGGTTAGGAATGTTCAACCACATGGGGTCTATGGAGACCCAGCCAACTGGATCCAAAGTTGGTTTGATTGTAGGAGACGGGGTGGTGGGAGAGGGTTTTGGTTAAGGATGGAGACCTGCACCTAGCAGTGTGCTGCAAGGATCAGTGCTGGGTCTACTGTTGTTTGTCATTTATATCAATGATTTGTATGGGAATATAGGAGAAACAGTTAGTAAGATTGTCAATGATACTGAAATTATTGGTATATCGGACATTGAAAAAGGTTATCTAAGCGTACAACATGATCTTGATCATCTTGTCTGATGGGCCGATAAATAGCAGATGGAGTTTGATTTAGATAAATGTGAGGAGTTCCATTTTGCTCCGATAAACCAGGGGAGGTTTACACAGTTTCAGGCAGGGCCTTTGTCTTTAGGTGAGGGGGAAATATTTAAAACTGAACACGAGCTGCAATCTTTTCACACAGAAGTTGGTGCGTGTGTGGAACGAGCCACCAGAGGAGGTGGTGGAGACAGGTCCAGTTACAACATTGAAAAGGCATCCAGATGGGGAGATGGATGGGAAAGGTTTAGAGGGACATGGGCCAAACGCTGTCCAATGGGACTACCTCACTTTATGAAATCTGGTCGGCATGGGCACGTTAGTCTGAAGGGTCTGTCTACGTGCTGTATAACTCTTGTTAGACCGCATCATGGCAGTCTCACTGTGCAGCATCCATGATGCTGAGGAGGTTGTGGGTAGCACATTTCGTGATTTGGTCACACCACAGATTGGAATTGCTGAGGGAGACAGTGAATGTGTGATGGTGGCACAGTGGTTAGCACTGCTGCCTCACAGCGCCTGAGACCCGGGTTCAATTCCCGACTCAGGCGACTGACTGTGTGGAGTTTGCACGTTCTCCCCGTGTCTGCGTGGGTTTCCTCCGGGTGCTCCGGTTTCCTCCCACAGTCCAAAGATGTGCGGGTCAGGTGAATTGGCCATGCTAAATTGCCCGTAGTGTTAGGTAAGGGGTAAATGTGGGGGTATGGGTGGGTTTCGCTTCGGTGGGTCGGTGTGGACTTGTTGGGCCGAAGGGCCTGTTTCCACACTGTAAGTGATCTAATCGAAAACATGCAGCTGTCCCCTGCAGGCATCTCCCTTCAAAACAGATATACCAGTTTGGATCCTGTTTGGGGAGATGGCTCACGAGGGGAGTGCAGCAATTGCCAGAATCATGGCACCGTGGTGGGCACTGCTGTTAAAAAGGGCGGGAAAAAGTAAAGATGGTAGATAGGTGGATCTGAGGCCGAAAACAGGACTCCCGGATGGTTAGTTGCTTCCCAGCCACTTGGTTCAGGGATGTCACTGATTGTCAGCAGAGCATTCTGAAGGGGAACAGTGAACATCCAGTTGTTGTGGTGCATATAAGCACCAATGATATAAGTAAAAAAAATTAGATGAGGTCCTGAAAGCAGAATTCAGGGAGCTAGGAAAGAAGTTAAAGAGGAGGGCGAGAGACGCTAAGACAAGCCAGGAAATGGGAATCCTGTGCCAACCGCCTAAACGCCACATACGAACAACTCCGGTTCCTGCATGAATGCTGAATATGGGCAACAGGACCTCAAAGGTAGTGATCTTGGGATTGCTACCAGTGCCACATGCTAGCCAGGATAGAAATGAAAGAACAGGCAGGATGAACATGTGGCTTGAGGGATGGCGTAGGAGGGAGGGGATCAGATTTGTGGGACACTGGGACCAGGTCTGGGGAAGGTGGGACTGTTACAAATTGGATGGTCTACACCTGAACCAGACTGGAACTCATGTCCTTGGGGAGTTTTTGCTACTGCTGTTGGGGAGGGTTGAAACTAATGTGGCAGTGGGCTGGGACCAGAAGAGAAGACTAGTAAACAGTGAGGTGGAAACCAGAAACTGTAAGGAACAGGATCATGAAGTTGGCATTACCATGGGGAAACATAGGCAGAGAGCAGATGAACGCAAAGGAACGGATGGTCTGAAGTGCATATGCTTTAATGCAAGGAGTATAGTGGGTAAGGCAGACAAACTTAGGGCTTGGATTGGTGCCTGGGATTATGACGTTATTGCGATCACAGAGGGTCAGTTGAAGCAAGGGCATGATTGGCAACAAAATGTTCCAGGATATAGATGCTTCAGACAGGACAGGGAGGGAAGTAAAAGGGGGGAGGGGAAGGAGTTGCAGTGCTGATCAAGGATGATATCACGATTGTGCTGAAGGAGGAACAATGGAGGACTTGAGCAGCGCGGCATTATAGGTCAAGCTGAGAAATAAGAAGGGTGAAATTACATTGTTGGGGCTGTATTGCAAGCCTCCCAACAGTGAGCGTGAGGTTGAAGAACAATTAGGTAAACACATTATGGGAAGGTGTCATGGCAACAGGATGGGGGCGATGGGAGATTTTAATTTTCCCAACATTGACCGGGATACACTTAGCGTCAGAGGTCTGGATGGAGCAGAATTTATAAGGAGCATCCAAGAAAGTTTTCTAGAGTGATGTGTCCATAGTCCAACTAGAGAAGGGGCCATATTGGACCTGGTCTTGGGGAATGAGCCAGGCCAGGTGGTAGAGGTTGAAGTGGGGGATTTCTGTGGGAACAGTGACCATAATTCTGTAAGTTATATAATACTCATCGACAAAGATGAGAGTGGTCCCAAAGGAAGAGTACTAAACTGGGGCAAGTGCAATTATATCAAATTTGGCAGGAGCTGGGAAATGTCAGTTGGGAGTAGCTATTTGAAAGGAAGTCCACATTTGATATGTGGGAGGCTTTCAAATATAGGTTGAAGATAGTGCAGGATAGGCATCTCCCTTTGAATACGGGGGATAGGGAAGACAAGATTCATGAACTGTGGATGACAGGAGAAATTGTGCAACTAGTCAACAGGAAAAGGGAAGCATACCTAAGGTCCAGGCAGCTAAGACAGAACAGGCCGTGGAGGAATATCAGTGGAGTAGGACCAATCTTAAGTGAGGAATCACGCAGACTAAAAGGGATCATCAAATAATTTTAGCGAGCAGAATTAAGGAGAATCCCAAGGCCTTTTATTCGTATATAAGAAGCAAGAGGGTAACAAGATGAAGGGTTATTCCATTAACGTATAAGGAAGGAAGGAAGGCTGTGTGTTGAACCTGAGAAAATGGTTGAAATTCTCAATGATTACTTTGCATCAGTGTTCACACAGGAGAGGGACATGATGAATGCTGAGATTAGAGATAGAAGTTTGTTTACTCTGGATCTCGTTGATGTAGGGAGGGTGAATGTGTTGGGTAGGCTAAAGGATATTAAGGTGGACAAATCCCCAGGACCAGATGGGATCTATCTCAGGTTGCTGAGGGAGGTCAAGAGAGGAAATAGTTGGGCCCTGACAGATACCTTTGTAGCATCCTCAAATACATGTTAAGTACCGGAGGACTGTAGAGTTGTTAATATTCAAGAAGGGTAGTAGGGATATTCCAGGTAACTACAGACCAGCGAACCAAATGTCAGTGGTGGGAAAGTTGCAGGAGAAGGTACTGAGGGAGAAGATTTCTTTATATTTGGAAGAGAAAGGGCTTTCAGTGATAGGCTACATGGTTTTGGGCAGGGGAGATTGTGCCTTACCAACTAAATATTATTTGAAGAAGTGCCCAAGTTGATAGATGAAGGAAGGGCTGTTGCCACTGTTTTTGTGATCTACATAAATGATCTGGAAGAGGGCATTGGTGGTCTGATCGATAAGTTTGCAGATAACACAAAGATTGGTGGAGTAGCAGAAAGCATAGGGGACTCTTAAAGAATACAGGAAAATATAGATAGACTGGAGAGTTGGGCAGAGAATTAGCAGGTGGAGTTTAATCCAGGCAAATGTAAGTGATGCAATTTGGAAGGTCCAATTCCAGAGCAAACTGTACCTTAAATGGAAGAACCTTGGAAAAAAACTGATGAGCAGAGAGATCTGTGAGTTCAGGTCTATTGTTCCCTGAAGGTGGCTGCACAGATGGATAGAGTGGTCAAGAAGGCATATGGTATGCTTGTCTTCATCAGATGGGGTATTGAGTATAAGAGCTGGCAGGTCATGTTAAAATCATACAAGACTTTGGTTCGGCCACTTTAGAATACTGCTTATAGTTCTGGTCGCCACATTATCAAAAAGATGTGGACACTGTGGGGAGGGTGCAGAGAAGGTTTACAAGGATATTGCCTGGCATGGAAGGTGCCAGCTGTGAAGAGTGGATGAGTAAGTTAAGATTGTTTTCTTTTGAGAAAAGGAGCTTGAGGGGGAACCTGATTGAGTTCTACAAAATCATAAAAGGTATAGCCAGGAAGGATAGAGATAAGCTTTTATCCAGGGTGAGGGATTCAAGAATGAGGTGTCATACATTCAAGGTGAGAAGAGAAAGCTTTAACAGGGAATACATACGGGAAGTGCTTTACACAGAGGGTGGTAGGTGCCTGGAACGAGTTGCCAGCAGAGGTAGTAGAGGCAGGCATGGTAGATTCATTTAAGGTGCATCAGCACTGGAGTAGTATCAGATGATTGAAGGGTGGCAAATGTAATTGCGCAGCAGGTCAGGCAGCATCCAAAGGGCAGGAGAATTGACATTTTGGGCATGAGCCCTTCTTCAGGAAATGAGCCCTTCTTTCCTGAAGAAGGGCTCATGCCCGAAACGTCAATTCCCCTTCTCTTTGGATGCTGCCTGACCTGCTGCGCTTTTCCAGCAACACATTTTCAGCTCTGATCTCCAGCATCTGCAGTCCTCACTTTCTCCTGGCAAATGTAATTCCCTTGTTCAAGAAAGGAAATAGGGACATCCCTGGGAATGACAGACTAATCAGTCTTGGAATGCTGAAGAGCCTGTTCCTGGGCTGAAAATTTTCTTTGTTCTTTGCTCTTTGTTCTTTATAATCTATAATCTGGATACTGGCATCCAAACTAATGCCCGAAACGTTGAATTTCCTGTTCCTTGGATGCTGTCTGACCTGCTGCGCTTTTCCAGCAACACATTTTCAGCTCTAATGGAAACAATGTATAAGGTTACAATAACTGAATGCAATAATCCAATGATTAGCAGAGGTTGAACATTACCTCCATGCTTTCATGATTTATCCCTCTGTTTATAAACCTAACGATTCCCCAACTCCCCGGTACCAATCCTGTGTTCAGAGAAGCCTGGAAAAGTTATTTTGATGGCATCACAATGTGCTCCCTTAACTCTTTCAGCAATTCAGACTGTATCCCACCAGGGCCAGGTAATTTCTCACTGGGAATGCTGCAGGCTTTTCGACTCCTCTTCATTAGCAGTGACTATAAATCCCAGCTACTCAACACTCACATTTTCCACAAGCCATTGTCACCATTTAGCAATTAGTAATTAATTTAGTAAAGAATGAAGTAATGACCTTCTTTAGTACTTGACCTCTTGCTTCAAGGAACATCTTAGCTGTTTCTTTGATATGGGCCCTCTCTATCCTTCACTAATGTTTTGTTATTAAAACGTTCAAAGGACATTTTACACTCTATGTCCAGCACAACCTGCCATCCACAATTTACGTTTCCTCTTGGCCTTCCTTGTTGTAGCCATAAACTCTCTTCTGCATTTGAGATTCTCTGTCTGATTTCTGTAGCTATTTTCTATTCTGGTTTGCAAAACATGCCTCACCATTCATCGTCATTCTTCATTTTCATATCAACATCATTAGTCATTCAGGGTACTCTTGCTCTGGGGAGCCGATATTTATTTCTCATTGGCGTGTACCCAGCTTGTACGCGTTTCAACTCTCTTTTGGAAGATATCATCCTTCCTCCCCACAATAACTGATGCTCCAACAGCCCTTGCACATTTGCATACAGGACTGTCCTCTTGTAGATCCCCAGAATGGTAAGTTGCTGTTCTTATCCCTCCCTGGACCAGGCCTCCGTGATGGTACATCACAGTTCCATATATAAAATTAAGCCTTTGGCATATTTCTATGAACTGTAACACAGCTGCCTGTAAAGGAGAGGCTATCCCAGCCTTGTCTGACACCATGAGACCACATGGCTGACATGGATCTTGCTTGGTTCATTTTCTATATGATTCTATGTTTCTTGTCAACTAAGGCACTGTGATATCTGGCACTGTGATATCTACCCCTGTTGAAATCGTTAAGGCTCCCTCCGAACAGCGCTAGAGAGTAAGGTTTTATTTTCGCTTCAGTCAATGAAAGTCTGAGTTTAAATCTCAGTGCAACTCTTGAATTTACAATAAAAACCAACTGTTTTCTACCTACTGCATAGAATTAAACACATGCATCTCAATGAAACAGATTAACTCAACAAAAACAGAAACAAATGGTTTCAAAAATTATAGGATAACCCTCATAACAACCAAACACACACGACTGATGAACACAACAGAAAAAAATGGAAAGAGCCAAACAAGAACAAATGTGCTGGAGAACACAGAGCTAAATACGAGGGAGGAGCTGAAGGAAATCAGAACTTGTGGAAATAGAGTTGTGAACATGATGGGAATTGAAGGCTGACCAGAGTGAGGGTAAGGTAGGTCAGGGACAGAGGAGGGAACTTGTGCCCGGAATCGGAGGAGGTAGGGGAGATCCTTAATTAATACTTTACTTCAATGTTCACGAGTGAAAGAAACATTGTTGGTTGTGAGGGCAGTGTTGAACAGGCTGATATACTCGAAGAGGTTGGTGTTTAAAAGGAGGATATGCAGGAATGTTTGAAAAACATATGGTAGACAAATCCCGTGGACCAGACAAGAATTACCCAATGTTACTGCAGGAAGATAGGAAGAGATTACTGCCCCTTTGGCGATGATCTATGTGTCTTCACTGCCCACTGGAGTAGTAACAGATGATTGAAGGGTGGCAAATGTAATTCCCTTGCTCAAGAAAGGAAATAAGGATAATCCTGGGAATTACAGACTAGTCAGTGTTATGACAGTCGTGGGTAAATTATTGGAGAGGATTCTAAGAAACAGGATGTATGATTACTTGGAAAGCATAGCTTAATTAAAGATACTCAGCATGAGGGGCAGGTCATGCCTCAAAAGCCTTATTGAAGTATTTGAGGAGAAGACGAAACAAATGAATGAAGGCAGAGCAGTGAATGCGGTGTATATGGATTCGAGCAAAGCATTTGATAAGGTTCCCCATTGTATGCTCATTCAGAAAGTAATATACAGCCGTGGGATACAGGAAATTTGGCTGTGTGGATACAGAATTGGCTTGCCCATAGAAACAGAGTTCGGTAGTAGATTGAATGTATTGATCCTGGAGCTTAGTGCTCCTGGTATTCTGCAGGGATTGGTTCTGGGACCTCTGCTCTTTGTGATTTCTATAAGTGACTTAGATGAGGAAGTGGAAGGGTAGATTAGTAAGTTTGCTGATGACGTGATGGTTGATGGAGGGGTAGATACTGTGGAAGGCTGTTGCAGTTTGCAGAGGTGGGCTGATAAGTGGCAGATGGGGTTTAATCTGGAAAATTGTGAAATGATTCATTTTGGAATGACGAATTTGAATGCTAATTACACGGTTAGAGGCAGATCCTTGGCTGTGTGGAGTAACTGAAGGATCTTGGGGTCCATGTCCAGAGATCCCTCAAAGTTGCCACCCAAGTTGATCGGGTTGTTGAGAAGGCGTGTGCTTTGTTGGCTTTTATTAGCAGGCGGATTGAGTTTAAGCCATGAGGTTACATTGCAGATCTACGAGACCTGATTAGACCACACTTTGAATAGTGTGTTCAATTCTGGTTGCCTCATTATAGGAAAGGTATGGGAGCTCTATAGGATTCTGCCTGGACCGGAGGAGAAATTTCATGAAGAAAGGTTGAGAGAGCTAAGGCTTTTCTCATTAGAGCAAAGAAGGATATGAGGTGACTTGATAGAGGTGTGCAAGATGATGAAAGGCATAAATACAATGTGAAGCCAAATCAAACTCACTGTCACTGGATTCACAAAACAGTCAATCTTTGAAATCGAGTAAAAAGTGAGGTCTGCAGATGCTGGAGATCAGAGCTGAAAATGTGTTGCTGGTTAAAGCACAGCAGGTCAGGCAGCATCCAAGGAACAGGAAATTCAACGTTTCGGGCACAAGCCCTTCATCAGCCTTCTTTGAAATTGCCCTAGTTTTCTGACCAGACTTTATAAAGCACAGATTTTAAACACCAGAGTTATACATTAATCAATAAGAATTAATTCTAATTAAGACCATGAGTTTATTAGGACAAAGCTAAACAACAAGGTAACTGAAATAATATGTACGATTAAAACCAAATCATGGTTGAAGTTATTCCCCCTCTCACACACAGACAGACAAAAAGGCACAATTAAAGCATAAGACTTTAATTGAACAAACCAAAAATTGGTAACTTCAATGTAAAAGTTGAATGATGGCTGTTTCATGTAATGTTTGATAATGAGTTGCTCACATGCAGAAAGTATTGTGTCTCAGTTTGAAGTCAGTGTGCAGTGCAAACCTCCTGAAGGGCTGTCCAGGCAGCCCCTGCTTCTACTTTTTATCTTTCAATGATTTAATAGATCAAAACTTTGAAAGTCTGTTTGACTGAACATTCAAAATAAAATTTAAAGTTTATAACCACTACTCCAATTTTTTGAACATCCAGATTTGGAAATGAAGAATCACAGCCACTGATTCATTGTAATAATGCAGAATGGGCAAGTGTTTGCGGGAGAAAATCAATTTTAATATAGAGCTGGGTGGACTGGTCCACACTCCTCGTACTTTCCAAACATTCTCCTTCACTTTTCGCATCTAACGTTGTCTAGGCTGTACTTCACCCAACTCCCCATCTTCCAAGTGTTGTCGTTTTATGAAGAAGAGTCACTTGACTTGAAAATATGTTCTTTTCTGTCCACACAGGCTGCCAGCCCCGCCCCGAGTATCGCCAGCATCTCGTTTCTTGTTTTTTCCCCCTTTATTGATTATTGTTATGCTTGCTTTGTTCACATAAGGGCATTCTTATAATTGTGCAACTTTTACTCTGTTTTACCCCGAAAAAGGTTAATCCAGAATACAACGGGATCTTGATCAGACGGTCCAAGGAGCTGACGAGTGCCAGATGGAATGTAATTTAGATAAATCTGAGGGGCTGCATTTTGGTAAGATAAATCAGAGCAGGACTTTTACATTTCATGATAAGGTCCTGGGATGTGTCACTGGACCAAGAGACCTTAGAGTGCAGCTTCGTAGTTCCTTGAAAGTGGAGTCGCAGGTAAGTAGGATAGTGAAGAAGGGGTTTGGTATGGTTGGCTTTATCACACAGGGCATTGAATATAAATATTGGGGCATCATGTTCCGGCTGTACAGGACATTGGTGATGTCACTTTTGGAATTCGTATGTACAATTCTGGTCTCCCGGTTGCAGGAAGGATGTTGTGAAACTTAAAAGGATTCAGAAAAGATTGGCAAGTTTGTTGTCAGAGTTGGAGGGATTGAGTGAAAGGGAGAGGCTGAATAGTTTGGGGCTAGTTTCCTGTGAGAATCTGCAGCTGAGGAGTGACCTTATAGAGGTGAATAAGATCTTGGGGGCATGTATAGGGTAAAGAGACAATGTCTTTCCCCCGAGATAGATTTTTCCCTAGTCCAACTTTAAGGTGGGAGTAGAAAGATTCGAAAGGGACCGAAAGGGCAACCGTTTCAAGCAGAGGGTAGTGCAAGTCTGGAATAAATGGACAGTGGAAGTGGTGGAGGCTGGTACAATTACAACATTTAAAAGGCATCTGGATGGTGACATGACAATGAAGTATTTAGAGAGATATAGGCCAAATGCGGCAAATGGGACGAGATATATTTTGGTAATCTGGTCATCAAGGACATGGTGGGCTAAAGGGTTTGTTTCTGTGCCGTACATCCCAATGACTCTAAGACTCTAGCTTGTATTTTAAGGACAGGCTTGAACTGTACCGGATCAAAGATCAGATGTGGTTGGGAATGGGATGGGGTGAGAAGAGTTGGTATGATGTTGAAAGTGTCAGCGGTCCTTATTTCTCTGCTGTCTGATTGGATCAATGAGGTTTGCCCAGATCAGTGCTTGATTCCACTTGAAGGCTGAGCTACAAGATGAACAGAGAGACGATCTGATCTGAAAGGTACAGCTATCTGCAGTTATGTTTAACAAACCAGACCATACCCTACTCCAGGGGATGGATTAGACAGCCCACCAACACTGATTATGTTGTGTTTGCTGCTGCAGAACTGTGATCCTGAGGTGAACCCACAACAGGGAGGGGTTTCTGTGAACAGGAAAGGGTTCACAGCCTGCACAAGTCCTGCGATACTGTCTGATTCTGAGGTGGCACACTCTCAAATTGAAGGCTCCAATCTGTACTGAGGGACGGAGATGCCACCAGACACTAACTGGAACGTGACATTGAAAGACACCAGATGTCAGCAAAAGGGGGATTTTGCAATGTACTGATTTCAGAGCTTTTCTGAGCTAGCAAATTGGCACGATCTCCCCATTATATTCTAGGTCTGACCTCCCCAAAGCCCTGCATAACTGCAACAACACATCCCTGCTCCTGTACTCGAACCCTCTCACAATGAAGGCCAACATCCCCTTTCCCTTCTTCACTGCTTGCTGCACCAGGATGTTTCCCTTCAGTTCCTGGTGTACAAGGACACCCAGGTCCCACTGCACACTCCCCTCTCCCAATTTACAGCCATTCAGGTAGAAATCTGCCACCTTGTTTTTGCTTCCAAAGTGAATAACCTCACAATTATCCATATTATACTGCATGTGCCATTAATTGGCCCACTCACCCTTACCGGGCCAGTTCAAGATTAAAGATCTTTGCGCCCTCATCACAGGTCACTCTCCCACCCAACTTGGTGTCATCTGCAAACTTTGAGATTTTACATTTTGTTTCCTCATCCAAATCATTAATATATATCAAATCATATATATATACAGAGAGAGAGAGAGAGAGAGAGAGAGAGAGAATTGTTGGGGTCTCAGCACTGATTCCAGTGGCACCCATAAAATTACTGACTGCCAATTTGAAAAAGACTCATTAATTCCTACTCTTTGTTTCCAAGCCTTCGTTTCCTCTCTGCCAACCAGTTTTCCATCCATCTCAATCCACTTCCCATGTCCCATGCACTTTCAACTTGCACAATCATCTCTTCTGCAGGACTTTGTCAAGCGTTTTCTGAAAGTCCAAATATCTAATTAGCTGTCTCCCCCTTGTCAATTCTATTAGTTACACCTTCATAGAATTCCAAGAGATGTGTCAAGCATGATTTCCCCTTCGTAAATGCAGAACACCGGATTAAAGGCAGGATTCTTGGCAGTGTGGAGGAACAGAGGGATTTTGCGGTCCAAATCCATAGATCCCTCAAAGTTGTCACCCAAGTTGACAGGGTTGTTGAGAAGACGTATCGTGTGTTAGCTTTCATTACCAGGGGGATTGAGTTTCAGACCTGCGAGGTTATGCCTCAGCTCCATAGAATGTAGGTAAGCACATGGTTGATGATGGGATAGTGTAGGGGGAGCGAGCTGAAAATAATTCACAGGTTGGCGCAACATTTGGGCCGAAGGGCCTTTTCTGTGCTGTATTGTTCTATGTTCTATGTTCTAAGACTACGCTTGGAGGTAAAAAGGGAAATTGAAACGCAGATTTCTTACAGGCAGGAGGGAACAACCTCTTCAAAAGAATTGAGAATACTGCCTTGTTAAGATATTTTATTCATTATTATTTCAGTTTCATCGTTGCTCTAAAATGTGTTTCTTCCCACAGATTACTGTCAGAACCGCGTGGGTGCCACTTGAACTTTTCATTGTCGGCTTCAAAGTAAAGAACAGGGAGTGTGCGGACCTGAGGTTTGCAACCATTTCCCGAGGAAATTGTTTAGTCAGAGACCTTGAGTCTTGCTTCAAGAAGCTTTGTTTATCGTGAATTCACTGAGAGACTGCCCCACCCCCTCCACTGTCCCCCCCTTCACTGTCCCACCCCCTCCACTGCCCCACCCCCTCCACTGCCCCACGCCCCTTCACTGTCCCACCCCCTCCACTGTCCCACGCCCCTCCACTGTCCCACGCCCCTCCACTGCCCCACCCCCTCCACTGTCCCACCCCCTCCACTGCCCCACCCACTCCACTGTCCCACCCCCTTCACTGCCCCACCCCCTCCACTGTCCCACCCCCTCCACTGTCCCACCCCCTCCACTGCCCCACCCCCTTCACTGTCCCACCCCCTCCACTGTCCCACGCCCCTCCACTGTCCCACGCCCCTCCACTGCCCCACCCCCTCCACTGTCCCACCCCCTCCACTGCCCCACCCCCTCCACTGTCCCACCCCCTCCACTGTCCCACCACACTCTCTCGAATTGAAGATTCAGCCGAATGATACAAATAACTTGTTTACATTCCGCACTTTACAACAGTTTAAGATAAAGATAAGCATAATGCAGCTATCACCTCGTTGTTTCAGGACAGAGAAACTAATCAGCTCAGGAAGCACTCCCAATAACAATCCCATGAAATACTCGCTATATTTCGACAGATTATAATTACACAACCTCAGTCATTAACTCCAGCTGAGAGCTAAGACAGCTTAAGGGCGGCAAGAAAATGGGACATATAGGATCTGTTATAGTCGGGCTGATACCAGTCTCAGAATCGGGCCAAATTATTCCCTGCTGACTTCCCCTTCTACACGTCCTCAGAGTTATCACATCCGTCTGAAAAGGTTCGGCATATTAGCCATGCAGCAATTTCAGGCCAGCTAAAGGTTACAGGCCATAAAGGGATACCCCCTCCCCCCCATGAATGGGTCGGCATATGGGCACATACCCAACAGACAGTTTCTTTTCCCACTGTACAGGTGCTTTGATGGTTGGATACACGGAGGTATAATGGTCTATGGATCATATTAGTCACTTGATTCTTGTAACAGAGAGAAAGCTGTTTCTCTGAGCCACGCACTCTGGCACCCGAGGCTTCTCTAAAAGCTGAACTTGAAACCCCAGGCACCAGAGCAAGGGTTTTTTCTGAGGGAATACTACACAGGGAACATTACACACTGCCTCCCCGAGCCCTGGATTGACAAACCCAGAGTATCACACCAGAATTGTCACTGATCTCGGTATGGGATTGGGAGCAATTCAAATCACATCTCTGCCTGACACATGTCTGGGAGTTGTCCCCACCTTTCATGTACTTGTTGGAAAACCCTTTTAGTTCCCATATCTTCCCTGCACCGCTTTCCTTTTGGCCATGACCTCATATCCCCAAGAAGAGCTACAAGGGAATCCTGGGAAATCCACCAGAAAGCAGAGGCTTCACTTCCAAGAACCAACATTGCCAAGTATCAGGTCTCCTTTTTGACCTCTCACTGCAGTGGAGGAAAGATGGTTAACGCTACCCCGACCCTGACACATCCCTTAAACATTCCGACTCAAAACAGCATTAGAGGGTGATACACATTGTATTCTGTCACCATTACAGAACTGACGGGTAATTTTGGTCCCCCTTCCACAAGGCCGTACATCTCTAGGTTCAGTCGTTTGCAGGCTGAGGAGGCCCAGGAATTACATCCACAGATTTCCCATCATTCACTTTTGTAGTTGCTGAGTTGGTGGGTTCTGGATGTTACAGTTGGCCGTGTGCGCTCACACCTTATGTCCTTCCAATTTAACGGCAGTTTGTGTGGTCAGGAACACTTGATACGGTCCCTTCCACTGAGGAGAGGCAGAGCCTTTATTAAGACACTTAACATACATGAAATTGCCAGGTCTAAAACTGTGTGTGTTTGACCCATGGTTTTGGGCATGGCCTCTATTATCTTTGAATGATTCCCCACGACCACTTCACTCAGGGCTTGTGTGTATTGTCTGGTTTACCCGTCCACCCATATCATGTCTACTTCTGATGTTAGACAGAGGGGGTCAGGTACAAGTAGTCAGGGGTCTTCCCATCAGAGTTTCAGACAAAGTGAGCCCAGTGGTCCCATTAACCTGGTTTGGGAGGGTGTACAGGGTAAAACACAATGCCTCATGCCACGTTAGTCCAGATTCCTGGCATGTCATTGAATGTAGCACACAAATCCCAATATTGCACACAGTGCTGTTCCTATTTTCCCAGTTAACCGGGTAACCCTGTCCCTATTCATTGTCCTGGTAATCAAAATCAGGGGGTTATATCGTTCATAATACATTTACTACTTTCAGGCATCATTTCTTCTGGTGAGAAATGCCTCGATCCATTTAGGGAACCTCACTGGTGAAACCCTCTCATTCACTAACAGAGAGGATGAAAGGTTTATGATAATCGAGTAAGCCCAATGCTGGGGCCTGTGTCAGAGTAGTCTGGAGTTCCTCAAATGCTCCCTGCAGCTCAGGGTCCAATCAATAGAACGAGGCTGAACCTTCAGGCTATCCTGAGGCAAAATCACATCCATGCACCAATATTCAGGCACCCATTGGCTTCAATAGTTCACCATACCGAGGAAAGACAGCATCTCCTGTTGTGTGGTGAGTCCCGGGGCATTCACAACAGCAGCAACATGATCAGGACCCAGGTGCCAGGTCCCATTCTCCAGGATGCAGCCGTAATATTGTACCGAGGAATGAAATATTTGTAACTTGGCAGCAGAAACACGGTGCCCACTGGGGGCTAAGTGGATCAACAAGGTCCCAGAGTCCCGCTGACAGTCAATGTGGGACCGTGAGGTGACGAGGAGGTCATTAGTATATTACAACACAGTGCTGCCCCAAGGCAGAGAGAGCTGAGGCAGATCCCTTCACCCTGTCACAGCACACACTGCCCGGCTTCCCATAGGTGAAAGCTATCTTCATGCAGTGGAATGGAGCAAAACACTGAGCAGGGGTCAATGACAGTGGGACAAGCCGAATCCGGGGGAGGGGAGAGTGAGGAAAAGATGACATTGGTAACAGGGATGACCGGTGCCATGGGGATAATAATCTGATTTACTTCACGCAAATCCTGAACAAACCGCCACTCAATGTTCCTGCCCAGTATGGGAATGGGTAAAATGGGATTATGACAGGACTGTGAGTAGGACACACCACCCCCTGAGAAAGCAGACCATCAATAAAGGGCGAATGTCTATTTCAGCATCAGGGGACAATCTAGAGTGACATCCTCAAGGGAGGACCGCACCAGGACGGACAGGAACACGGTGCAGTGGAGGAGGAACCACCAACTCCACATGATTTTTATGGAGTGCCCTCAGGGACGGAGGTGGGGAGGTGGGTGGATGTGAGGACCGGTGGGACACATAGTCATGGGGCGAGTGAGGCTAATACTGGAGTGACATTACTGGCCAATAGACAGACGCAACTGGCCTCATCAGGAAATACAGTAATCGGAGAGTTCCCACAATGGGTCTCCCTAAGAGATTCACTGCAAGACAAGGATTGGATCATTAACACTAATTTCCTCAGGTTGATGCGTGGACTTAATAGAGACAGTGACATGGGGCACCAAGGTGGGACCCAATGTGAACAAAGCTGATTGGACTGTATCAAGCTGGACGGAAGCAGCTAGGCCCATGGGACTGAAATTAACCCGTCCATTCAACTCGAGTGACCTGACTGGCCTAACCAAGGGGGCCATGAGGCTTTTATATCAATCTGGGACCAGACAGTGGGTAAAACGGGCTGTGCAATGCGTCATTACAGGAGAGCTGGATGTAAAGAGAAGGTGATGGAGAAAACTGAAGCAGGGATTGGTGCTTCCTTCTAAATCCACTATCAGGGGGTACAGGAGAGGTTCACAGGGTGGTTCTGTCGTTGCCAGCACTACCCCAGCACCTGTGTGACAGGGTGAGAGCACTGCAACAGCAAACTCAGGGCCTACACCACAGAGTGATCAGGGAGCTCCAAGAACAGGCCCTGATCAGACCCAGTGGATCGAAGCCCCAAGTTTACACAGGACTTGGTGACCCACCAGGGAAACAGCTGGATTCTTGGCAATGACAAATGTCTCCTGGACCTGGAGCTGGCTTATCTGAATGGGAGCAGGTTGGGAGAGCGATTCCACAATGTGAATTCTGGGTATACTGACGGTGGAGACGGACGGGGTGGACAGATAAAATAGTCATGCCTGAGTCAACTGGAACCTTACCACGCTTCCCCTGAGCATCCATTTCTGTGATTGGGTCTTTGAGGGGAGAAGAAGAGAGCTGGATCAAGGCAGCCTGGACCGGGAACCCCTCGCGGCACCCTGATTATGTCGTCTGGAAGGGGGCCGTGAGTGTAAACGCTGGCGGATGGACAGAGGGCTGGAGTCCTGTAGATGCAGGAGGAGGAGCCAACTGCAGCCGAAAGTCTCTAGCTCAATGGCCTTCCGAGCACACCGACACTATCCTTGGACCGATACAGTCCCTGCCTCCCCATCTAAATGAGCTGGGTAATATCTTCAGGGACTTGAAACATAGAATACAGAATATGGAACATTACAGCACAGTACAGGCCCTTCAGCCGTCGATGTTGCACCGACCTGTGGAACTAATCTGAGGCCTATCTAACCTACACTATTCCATTTTCATCCAAATGTTTATCCAATGACCATGTAAATGCCCTTAAATGTTCTCAAGTCTTTTCCTGTTGTCGGGAGGGCATTTCATGCCCTTACTGCTCTCTGAGTAAAGAACCTACCTCTGACATCTGTCCTATATCGATCACCCCTCAGTTTAAAGCTATCTCCCCTCCCACGAGCCATCACCATCCAGGGAAAACAACTCTCACTATCCACCTTATCTAACCTTCTGTTCATCTTGCGTGCTGCTATTAAGTTACCTCTTAACCTTATCACTCACAAAAACAGCCTCAAGTCCCTCAGTCTTTCCTCATAAGATCTTCCCTCCAGACCAGGCAACATCCTGGTAAATGTCCTCTGCACCATTCCCAAAGTTTCCACGTCGTTCCGATAACACGGTGACCAGAACTGAAGCAATACTCCAATTGCAGCCACACCAGAGTTTTTACCAGCTGCACCATGACCTCCAGGCTCCAAAGCCCAATCTCTGTCAATAAAACAACTCTATACCTTCTAAACAACCCTATCAATGTGGGTGGCCACTTTCAGGAATCAATATACATGGGACACTGAGGTCTCTCTGCTCATCTGCATGACCAAGGATCTTGCCATTAGTCCAGTACTCTTTATTCCTGTTGCTCCTTCCAAAGTGAAACACCTCACACTTTTCTGCATTAAACTCCATTTGCCACCTCTCAGCCCAGCTCTGCAGCTCATCTATGTCTCTCTGGAGCCACTGTTGTTTGTCAGTTTTATAAATGACCTAGATGAGGGTTTAGAAGGATGGGTTGGTAAATATGTGGGTGACACGAAGGTCGGGAGAGTTGTGGATAGTGCGGAAGGATGTTGTACATGACAGATCCTTGCGGTACACTAATAGTAACTGAACCCCAACATGAATTTTTTCCATCAATCACCGTCCTCTATCTTCTTTCAACTGGCCAATTTCTGATTGAAACCCCTGGATCACCCTCAATCCTATGCCTCTGTATTTTGTGCAGTAGCCTACCGTGGGGAATGTTATCAAACACCTCACTGAAATCCATATACACCAACTCAACCACTTTACTCTCATCCACCTGTAAGGTCACATTCTCAAATAAATTCATAAGTTTGTGAGGCATGACCTACCCTTCACAAGGCCGTGTTGAATGTCCCGAATCAACTTACTGCTTTCCAGATGATTAAAAATCCTATCTCTTACAACCTTTTCCAACACTTTCCCCACAGCGGAAGTGAGGCTCAGTGCTCTATAATGACCAGGGTTGTCTCTACTCCCCGTCTTGAACAAGGGAACAACATTTGCTACCTTCCAGTCTTCTGGCACTATTCCAGTAAACAAGTTTGACATAAAAATCAAAGCCAAAGGCTGTACAATCTGTTTGCTGGCTTCCCAGAGAATCCAAGGATAAATCCCATCCAAACCAAGAGACTTATTTATTTTCATTAATTCCAGAATTGCTAACACCTCCTCCTTGTGAACCTCAATCTTGTCTCGTTTAGTTGCCTGTATCTCAGTATTCTCCTCGACTACATTGACAAATTTCCCCCCAGGATACTGTCACCCCCCTTTGTTTCAGGTGTGGACCATCCTGTTTGTAGAGGTCCCTCCTACCCCAGAATGAGCCCCAATTATCCAGGAATCTGAGTCCCTCCCTCCTGCATCATCCCTGTTGCCACGTGTTCAACTCCCCTCTCTCCCTATTCCTCACCCCCCTCAAACATGTGGCACAGCTAACAAACCAGCTTTAATCTTCCAGCTTAGCTCCTGAGTTTCTGTGTTACATCCCCATCCCTTTCCCTACTTACGTTGTTGGTGCCAATGTGGACCACGACTTGGCGCTGCTCCCCCTCCCCCCTCCCCCTCAAGGATCCTGAAAACCCGATCTGAGACACTGGCACCTGGGAGGGTACGCACCAACCGTGAGTCTCTCTTGTTCCCCCAGAACCTTTATCTGTTTCCCCTAACTATGGTGTTCTCAATGACTAATGCTCTGCTCCTGTTCCTGTTTCATTCTGAGCAACATGGACAGACTCTGCCTGAGACCTGTGCCCCATTGCTTACCACTGGGAAGTCATTCTCTCCCCCCCCCCCCCCCCCCCCCCCAACAGTATCCAAAATGGGTTCCTTGTTCTTGAGGGTAACAGCCACAGGGGATCCCTGCACTGCCTGCCGGTTCCCTTTCTGGAGGATGAGGGTGAGTCGGAGACAATACCTGAGTAGTGTTTCGGTTAAAGTTACCACCCAAATATGTTCCTTCCCTTACCCAGCAGTCCCGAGTCTGCTCCTGCTCAGCGTGCGCTCCGTCTATTCACGAGGTAAGTTTTTAAATCAATGATTCACCTTCCCGTCAGCCCTGAATCGTCACTCCTGCTCTTCCTGCTGCTAAACAAAGGTGCAGTGCCCCTACACTCAAGGTAAGTTTTTAAATCAGTCACTTACATTCTCGGCTCCACCACCCCCACACCCCCACTCCCCAATTCTGCTGTTGCCAGGGGAGATTGGTCAGTTTGAAAGCAGAGGGTGAGGTGGGGGCTGCTGGGAAGGTCAATTTCCCACTTCAAGGACTGACCTTGAGCATGAGCAGCCTTTATTTTACAGACAGCAGCAGAGCGAGAGGTGGCTGCAAGGACCAAGGGGCTGCTGGGAATATGTTTGGGTAGCGCTGAACCTCAGACATTAAATGTGCCGTGTCTCCCACCCGCCTTCCCCCTCAAACCAAAACAAAGGGCTCGCTGGTGGGTTGGTAACGTAAGGCTTTTCTATTTACATTTCTGCTGTACCTTGCGTTTAGTTAAAACCATTACTACTTTTTAATTTATCTATTATTTGTTCATTTGAATAAGACCAGAGCAGAGAAGTACTAGAAATGATTTAACTCATAAATTTGTACAAATGAATACATTAATTGAGTCGAGGTGTCTGGGCAGATGCTGTGCTGTAGCTGTATGATGTGGGAGCTGGCTGATCCCATTGTGAACGGCAGTGACCACATCTGCAGCAAGTGTTGGATGCTGGAAGAATTGATGATCTGGAATCTGAGCTTCAAACACTGCGGCACATCCGGGAGGGGCAGAGTTACCTGCACGCTTTGTTTCAGGAGGCAGTCCCACCTGGTAGATTCAGTAATTCACATTCAGTCAGTGATCAGGGACAGCAGGGTGTGACTGTAAGTGAGGCAGGGAGGGGGATCCTGAGCTCAGGAGTGGAGGAGTCTCAGCTTTTGACCTTATCCAACAGATATGAGGTACTTGCTCCCTGTGTGGATGAGCAAAAGGACAGTGGGGAGGATGAGGCAGCTGACCACGACACCAAGGTGCAGAAGGCCATTCTAGAGGGGGCAGCAAAAAGACAAGTAGTTGTTATGGGGGCTTCTATAAATAGGGGATGGATAGTATCCCTTGTGAGCTGGATCGGGGTTCCCACATGGTGTGTTGCCTGCTTGGTGTCAGGGTACTGCACATCACTGACCGGCTTGAAAGGATATTGGAGCGGGGGTGGGAGGGTCCAGGTGTGGTACATGTTGGGACTAACAACATAGGCAGCTCTCGCTCTCAATAGGAGTGAGAATGACTGGGTAGTTGTGAAAAAGTTGCCTCTTAGGTCTCTTTCCCCTCTCCCCCTAAACCTATGCCCTCTAGTTCTGGACTCACATGTCCAGGTGAAAAGACTTTGTCTATTTATCCTATCCATGCCTCTCATAATTTTATAATCCTCTATAATGTCACCGCTCAGCCTCCGATGCTCCAGGGAAAACAACCCCAGCCTGTTCAGCCTCTCCCTATAGCTCAAATCCTCCAAACCTGGCAACATCCTCAGAAGTCTTTTCTGAACCCTTTCAGATTTCACTACATCTTTCCAATAGGAAGGAGAACAGAATTGCATGCAATATTCCAACAGTGGCCTAACCAATGTCCTGTACAGCTGCAACATGACCTCCTAACTCCTGCACTCAATATTCTGACCAATAAAGGAAAGCATACCAAACGCCTTCTTCACTATCCTATCTACCTGCGACTCCACTTTCAAGGAACTATGAACTTGTGCTCCAAGGTCTCTCTGTTCAGCAAAACTCCCTTGGACCTTCCCATTAAGTGCATAAGTGCTGCTAAGATTTGCTTTCCCAAAATGCAGCATCTGAATTAAACTCTCAGCCACTTCTCAGCCCATTGGCCCATCTGGTCCAGATCCTGTTGTAATCTGAGGTAACCCTCTTCACTGAAAAAGGTGGACAAAGTGAGGACTGCAGATGCTGGAGATCAGAGCTGAAAATGTGTTGCTGGAAAAGTGCAGCAGGTCAGGCAGCATCCAAGGAGCAGGAGAATCGATGTTTCGGGCATGAGCCCTTCTTCAATTCCCCTGCTTCTTGGATGCTGCCTGACCTGCTGAGCTTTTCTAGCAACACATTTTCAGCTCTAACCCTCTTCACTGTCCACTACATCTCCAATTTTGGTGTCATCTGCAAACTTACTAACTGTGCCTCTTATGCTCGCATCCAAATCATTTATGTAAATGACTAAAGGTAGAGGGCCCAGCACCTATCCTTGTGGAACTCCACTGGTCACAGGCCTCCAGTCTGAAAAACAACCCTCCACCACCACCCTCTGTCTTCTACCTTTGAGCCAGTTCTGTATCCAAATGGTTAGTTCTCCCTTTATTCCATCAGATCTAACCATGCTAATCAACCTCCCATGGGGAACCTTGCCGAATGCCTTACTGATGTCCACATAGATCACATCTGCTACTCTGCCCTCATCAATCTTCTTTGTTACTTCTTCAAAAATAACAAATGTTCCCTTGTTTAAGCAGGAGAATAGAGACAACCCTGGTAACTATAGACCAGTGAGCCTTACTTCGGTTGTGGGTAAAGTGTTGGAAAAGGTTAGAAGAGATAGGATTTATGAACATCTCGAAAGGAATAAGTTGGTTAGGGATACTCAACACAGTTTTATGAAGGGTAGGTCCTGCCTCACAAATCTTATTGTGTTATTTGAGAAGGTGACCTAACGGGTTGATGAGGGTAAAGTAGTTGATGTGGTATATATGGATTTCAGTAAGGTGTTTGATAAAGTTCCCCACGGTAGACTATTGCACAGAATATGGAGGCATGGGATTGAGGGTGATTTAGCAGTTTGGGACCGATGGGAAATGTTCATCCTGGAGTTCAATTAGTAGCGGGGTACCGCAAGGATCTGTTTTGGGGCCAGTGCCATTTGTCATTTTTACAAATGACCTGGAATTGGGGCATAGAAGGATGGGTTCTTAAATTTGCAGATGACACAAAGGTCAGTCGAGTTGTGGATAGTATTGAAGGATTTTGCAGGTTACTGAGGGACATAGATAAGCTGCAGAGATGGGCTGAGAGGTGGCAAATGGAGCTTAATGTTAAAAAGTGGAAGGTAATTCGCTTTGGAAGGAGTAACAGGAATGCAGAGTACTGGGCTAATGGTAAGATTCTTGGTCGTGTAGATTAGCAGCAAGATCTGAGTGTCCAGGCAGACAGATCCCTGAAAGTTGCCACCCAGGTTGAGAGGATCATGAAGAAGGTATACGGTGTGTGATCTTTTATTGGCAGAGGGATTGAGGATTGGAACCATGAGATCATGCTGCAGCTGTGCAAAACCCTGGTACGGCCACATTTGGAGTATTGCGCACAGTTCTGGTCACCGCATTATAGGAAGGATGTGGAAGCTTCAGATAAGGTTCCAAGGAGATTTACTAAGATGCTGCCTGGTCTGGAGGAAAGGTCTTACGAGAAAAGGCTGAGGGACTTGAGACCAGGCAGCATCCAAGGAGCAGGAAACTCGACGTTTTGGGCAAAAGCCCTTCATCAGGAATGAAGGCCGAAAGCCTCTGTGGTGGACAGATAAATGGGAGGAGGGGGAGGGGGGAATGGTGGGGTTGGGGAGAAGGTAGCAAAGAGTACAATAGATGGATAGAATAGCAATAGCACCCAGCTCAGCAACATCCTCATGACCTGTCCTACCTGCCAATCTTCCTTACCATCAATCCGCTCCACCCTCCTCTCTGATCTATCGCCTTTATCCCCACCCCCCCATCCACCTATTGTGCTCTTTGCTACCTTCTCCCCACCCCCACCCCTTTCTCATTTATCTCCCCACCCTGGAGGCTCCCTGCCTTCATTCCTGATGAAGGGCTTTTGCCCAAAACATCGATTTTCTTGCTCCTCGGATGCTCCCTGACCTGCTGTACTTTTCTGGCACCACTCTAATCTAGACTCTGGTTTCCAGCATCTGCAGTCCTCAGTTTTGCCTGAGGGACTTTGAGGCTGTTTTTGTTAGAGAGAAGAAGGTTAAGAGGTGACTTCATTGAGACATATAAGATAATCAGAGGGTTAGGTAGTTTGGACAGTGAGGGTCTTTTTCCTCAGACGACGCTGGCTAGAATGAAGGGACATAGCTTTAAATTAAGGGGTGATAGATATCGGTGAGATGTCCGAGGTAGGTTCTATACTCAGAGAGTAGTAGGGGCATGGACTGCACTGCCTGCAACAGGAGCCAAACTCGCCAACTTTAAGGGCATATAAATGGTCATTCGATAGGCATGTGGACGAGAATGGAATAGTGTAGGATAGATGGGCTTCAGATTGATTCCATAGGTCAGCACAACATCGAGGGCCGAAGGGCCTGTACTGCGCTGTAATGTTCTATCTTCTAACACAGATACATTGAGTGAGTGGTCATAGATCGGGCAAATGGAATACAATATTGATAAATGTGCAGTCATCCATTTTGGGAGGAGGAACAGGAACAAGGATTATTAATTGAACGGTAATAAATTGCATCATGCTGCTGTGCAGAGGGACCTGGGTGTCCTTGTGTGTGAATCACAGAGGGTTGGTCTGCAGGTACAACAGGGAATTAGGAAGGCAGATGGAATTTTGTCCTTCATTGTGAAAGGGATTGAGTTTAAAAGCAGGAAGGTAATGTTGTAGCTGTACAAGGTGCTGGGAAGGCCACCCCTGGAGGACTGTGTGCACTTTGGGTCTCCTTACTTGAGAAAGGATGGACTGGCACTGGGGTTGGTGCAGAGGGGGGGCACTAGGTTGATTTCGGAGTTGAGGGGGTTGTCTTATGAGGAAACACTGAATAAATTGGGATTATATTCATTGGAATTCAGAAGAATGTGGGTGTATCTTTGGGAATGGTTGAGATAGAAGTAGAGAGGATGTTTCCACTGGCCGGTGAAACTAGGACAAGAGGGTATCGCTTTAAGATTAGAGGGAGCAGAGTTTGGACTGAATTGAGAAGGAACCTCTTCACCCAGAGAGTGTTAATCTATGGAATTCCTTGCCCAGGGAAGCAGTTGAAGCTGGTTGAGTAAACATTTTTAAAGTGAAGGTAGATCATGTTTTGAAAACCTGAAGGAATTAAGGGATACGGTGAGAGTGTGGGTAAGTGGTTCTGAGCCCACGAATAGATCAGCCATGACCTTATTAAATGTTGGAGCAGGCTCGAAGGGCCGGACGGCCTACTCCTGCTCCTAGTGCTTACATCCTTATGTCCCAGATCAGTTCAGGTGGAGCCCGTCCAAATGGTGCAGTCCCATGCTGTCCCAATGAAGACATCAATGCCCCACGAATGTGAATCCCTCTTTCCCACATCACTCCTTCACCCATGTGTTTACTTCCCTCATCTTCTCACGTCTTTGGCATCTTACACATTTTCTGGTAATAATTCAGCGATTACATTCCTTGAAGTCCTTTTTAAACAGATTTTGTTCCTAATTACTGAGATTCCCCAAACAGTCCCTCCTGCCTGTCCCTGCCGATGTATTTGGTGTTAACAGGCACCATGACACAGCACGGTAACTCAGTAGTGCCTCACAGCGCGAGGATCCTGCATTCGATTTCAACCTTAGGGGTGTGGAGTTTGTACATTCTCCGTGTGTCTCCGTGGGGCCCTCTGGGTGTTCTGGTTTCCTCCCACAGTCCAAAGATGTGAACGTGAGGCAGATTGGCAATGTTAATTTGCTCACTGTACCCTGGATATGTAAGATAGTTGGATTAGCCTATGGGGATTGTGTGGTTACAGGAATGGGGTGGGTCTGTGAGTGATGCTCTTCCAAAGGTCAGTGTGGACTCGATGGGCTGAAGGGCCTCCTTACACACTCTGCATATTCTATGATTCTGTAGGACAATGAACCCCTCCTGTTCCCTCACCAGTATCCTCTCAATTCCACTCTTGTGCCTCACAGTGGCGTCAGACACACAGACCCCCATCTGATATTTTTAATGATTCAGTGGCTCGGAAAGAATTGATTGTCCATCCCTAATTGCTGAGAGGGCTGTTCTGAGTAAATCACATTGCTGTGTGTCTGGGCTCGCATGTGGGTCAGAAACGGGAAGGATGGCAGTTTCCTTCCCGAAAGGAAGTGATTGAACTCGATGGATATTATTTCCCGACAATCGGCAATGGGCAATATTAGACCCTTAATTCCAGGGTTTTTAAATTGGATTTTGTTCACCATCTGTCATGAGGAGACTCAGACCCTGCAACTTGGAACATTACCTGGGTCTCGTGAGTAATATTCTTTTGATAATATCACTGGGACACTACCCCATTATCTGTCACTCAAAGGATGCTATCTGTCCTCCTAATTATAGCATTACCAACCATTATCACTTTCATTGGTGCTGTCCCAGTCCAATGGCTTGGTTAACAACAGGACACTGCACAGTTTGATGGTACACTCTGCAGAGCACTTCCTCGTCTGCAGCGGCTATCTCTAAAATGGTGAGGGATGGTGTGAGCAATGTTAGAGACAGTAACTCCATTACTTTCCAGCACGGTTACGGGGATGAATAATTACTCATTCTTAGATCAGACTTGTCCTGTTGTCATGCCTGGTTGACAGTCAAATTAATTCCCTGTTCTAAATATATTTCTACATCAGGGAATTAACCCAGCTGCTGCGTTCTGTTTATTCAAACATTACATCAGAAAGAGTGCTGTCACCTCAGATCCTGAGAGAGACCATGCAGGTGATATAAAGAGAGATTGGATCATATCAGAATATGATTTATATTGAAGGAATGTATCATTTCTGATAGAAAATGCATTTTTCCATTCAGACAGTCAGGAACATATTCTATCTGATCCTTGGTATAATTGGCCTTCCTGGTAAGTGACTAGAACCGTTGGGGTTCTGCATAATTCTGAGTGAGCTGGTTTCTGCCATTAAACTGTGATTGAGAATGTCGCTTGCTAATCTGATGGAACTGTTGGAAGGACAGCTAGTCAACAAAATATTTTTGTTAAATTAAATATCCTCTGCTCTAAATATTCTGTATAAGCCTATACCAGAAAAGGAAGAGTTCAGTAATGACGACAGGTTGAAGGAGTTAGAACTGCTCTCCCTCCCTGAAGGGAAGGAGGTGGAGGTGAGATTTGATTGTGATTTCCAAAATCATGAGCCAGCTGTAAAGAACAGATATGAAGCAGCTGTTATTGCTGGTGAAATCACAAGAAAAATGAGAGGGGAGCAATTTAATGTGTAATACGGGTTATGAGTGATGTTGTAAGAAAAATGTTTTCACACGGTCAGTAGTTAGGGTAAAGTGTGTGGAAATGTAATGGAAACATGTTCAATCGAAGCGTTCAAAGGGGCACGGGATCATTATTTGGATTGAAATAGTGGGCAACATTCTGTAGAAGGAGCAGGGGATTGGTATCAGGGGAAGCTGCCCGTTTGAGTGGGCTGTACAGACACAGAGGGGTGAATGGTGTCTTCATGTGCAGGACCAATTCTGTGACAGCCTCCTATTGAAGTGCTATTAGCTGGAGAGGGTCATACATTGCCTGTGGTTTTACTCTTGCTACAACTCTCCTTATTTCAAAGCAGCTTGGGAAGATTATGGGAGCCATCACAGTGCAGGGTTTTGTCCTGTTGAATGTGAAAGGTCACAGTGAGGGAGAGTAAGACTGGGATCATCTTTCAGTGTAGAATATCACTGAGCGTGTGTCATCATCATTGTAAGGGCATGTCAACAAATGTCCATGGGTTCATGGCATTAACTGCCCGCTAACAATATCGGGAGTGAAGTAGACTCCCTGGAATAGAACGCATCTCTGTGCCCCAGAGATGATGTATTATCTCCCGGAATTAGTATTGAATAACTATAGGCATCCTCCTCGATCGTCGTACCTTCTCTGCAAGCTCAGTTTGACTTAGACCTATCTGGGATTGATTACTAATCCTCCCTGAACAAGGCCATGAAGTCCTTCCATTCGTGGGTAGACACAGCTTTACCAAGTATCTTTATGTGGAAGCACATCGATCACCATCAGATTTAATGTTAGAATAGATACAAAAACATTGGGGATAATACTGATTCAATATTCGAGCCAAGTAATTGCAGCACACAAACTGTTCATTCGGCAAAACCCTGCTCAGTCTGTCTCGAAGCCTCCTCCATGAATGGCCTGTGTTGGTTGGAGGCTGAGCTGGGGCCTGATGGAAGTCGAGATTATGAGAGACACTGTTACAAATTATTTTATGATTATATGCGAGGTGGATAGACACAATATCGTCTCCAGGGTAGAAATGACAAATGTTAGAGCACACAGTTTTAGGCTGAAATAGTGAATCTCGAAAGGATCTGAGTGAACTAAATCACTTGTTTTTACAGAGAGGGTGCTCGGTGCCTGGAATGTGCTGCTGGGAGGTGATTGTTATCTTATCTATTTCTATGTTTAAGATGCATTTACACAGAGACAGAGACGGGCAGATGGCGGAGGGTTATGGAGCATGTGCAGACAGTTGGGAATTGTTCAGAATTGCACCGTGGTTGCCCATAGATCCAGTTCCTGTGATCTACTCTATTGCAATTTCAGACATACCTTTCATTGGTTTGAGGAGCTATTCAATGGACACAATCCACTTCAAGTTTCCCAGCAATTTTTTTAAATGTCCCAGGCACAGTGTGATCATGATACCGAATACATGCTCCAAACGGCGATAGTTTTATGAGGTGAAGACAAGTATTGCATAATATAATCAAGGTATGCGCTCCCCAAAGTCTGTGTTATTGTGAAATTTCATTCGGTTTATTGATCGTCCTCTCGAGTTGAAAACCAGTTCTTGGGGCATACTTTCACAGGTGTTGGAAATTTAATTTTAAATATTAATTGTCTGCACCTCTCTATCTGTTATGCACCAATTCTTGTGTAATTTCTAAGAAAGCCGAGGGCCTGAAGCCTGACTGTGTTGTACGAAATTGGAAGGAAAGTTCCCTAATCCCAGAAATGATCCAAGAGGACGATGGTGATACCATCCCATCCCAGGGAATTTGTTTAACCTCAGCAGGTGTCTCTCAGTGACCTGCCTTTGGTTTCTTCATCACACTGCAGCTCTGCCTCCTGGGAGCAGCTGATTGGATATCCCATGTCAGGTGTGTCAGACTGAGAGTTGCACGTTTTGTAGCAATGTTGAGTTCATGTTTCAGATTCAATCAATTCTCCACTAATCAGAGTTTATGTGGCCTTCTGAATGTACATCAATCACTAAGAAACGGAATTGACTTTGATCAATAATTTCTAACCTCTTTTCCCTTTTCTCTCTCTCGTAGTGAATTTAGTGGCTATTCTGATATTGTCCAAGGGAAAATGTGGTGTTTCAACTTGTACCACACGCTATTTGGTGGCAATGGCAATAACAGATCTACTGTTCATTATACTTGAGATTATAATGCACCGATTCAATAAGTACTTTTTCCCTTGGAATTTCCTGGACATTACCCCTGTGTGTGCTGTTCGCTATGCCCTCCGCCGTGCAGTCACAGATTGCTCTGTCTGGTTCACTGTCGCCTTTACTTTGGACCGTTTTATCGCCATTTGTTGCTCGAAGCTGAGATCAAAATATTGCAATGAGAAAACCGCAGTTGTGGTTCTTGCAACTAGTGGCATTCTGCTCTCGCTGAAAAATATTCCAATCTACTTCAGATTTAGGCCTTCTGAGATTTTCAATAATATACCCTGGGAATGTGTGAACACACGAGCTTATTATCATGACCCTGTATGGAGTGTGTTTAGGCTATTTGAAAAGGTTCTAACCCCAATACTCCCATTCATTTTAGTTTTGCTGTTGAACACTCTAACTATCAGACACGTTGTTGTAGCCAGTCGTGTTCGTAAAGTACTGATGGGTCAGAAACAGAGGCAGGATCACTCTGACACTGAGATGGAGAGCAGAAGGAAGGGTATGATTTTACTGTTCACCATATCTGGCAGCTTCATCATTCTGTGGCTGTGGTACCTCTTACATTATTTTGGAGTTTTAGAGCATTTGTTAGATGATGACTCTGAAAATAGTTTTAAAGACATCGCATACATGCTTCGGGATTTAGGTTCCTGCACAAATACTATTATTTACGTAGTGACACTGTCCAAGTTTCGGGAGAAAATTCGGAACACAGTGAAAGCTCTTTTCTCCTGAGTTGTTCAATGGGACCTGCAGCAAAATCCATTGGGAGCAATGGGGGACCAATGCTGATTGCTATAAACCGGAAAAAAAATGCCTGGAGGAGGAACTAGAAAAGTATAATTATTGACTGTGTGAGCAGTTACGTTGGAATGGACAGTTGGAAATAAACTCACAGCATTAGCTGGATGTTGGAGAGAGCCGTTATGAAATCTGACACCCGGGACACCTCAAGTCAGTGAGGAGGAAAAAGATCAATAGGACGATCAAATACATTTAATCTTGTGACCTACAGGTACGAGAATGGCAGAAATTAGTCACGCAAAACATGGTGAGTGTCTTAAAAAAGCGAAGTTTTGAAGAAGTGATCAGAAAGAGTCTAGCAGGTGGGAATGACAGCCCCTGCAGCACTGGGAGGGAAATCATGTGTACAGTCCATCCTCCAACTGCAATGTTTGACTTGTCAGCTCCTCATCTCTATTCAGAAAGAGCAACATATTCTAACAAAAGCAAATTCTGCTCGCTATCAGAGAGCCCCTTGGGACAATTCTTGTTATCGCCAATGTTAGTATCATTCTTACTACTGTTATTATAATCATAATTTCCACAGTTATGACTGTCATCATTCCTATCATTATTGGTATCATCTGTGTGTCATTGGCAGAATTCCAGACCCTAAACTCGTCATATTGTGACAACATTCATATACTGTGTGCAGTTCAGTGTTATGGAGTTGAAGGTATGAACTGTCATGTCACTGACCAGCAGTCTCAGTGTATTAGACATTTGAAAATATGTAATATTTGGCTGTGAAATGGATAATTCAGTTGTTTTGACCTCCATGTGAACTTAACAAATCAGTTTACATTATGCTCCAGGAAACTAAAACTCCATCCAATTTGCATGTTACTGTTTTGACAACAATCAATGATGTTTGGGACATAAATAAGCGGCATTTTGAAAGTGAGTCAGAGAGAGAGAGAGAGAGAGAGAGCACCAATGGCTATTGAGAGACTGCCTGAAAAACACACTGTATCAAAGATACCTTTTTCATATGAAATACCTTTGCAGCAGAAAACTGAAGATGACCCAGGAGTGATCTACAAACAGAGGAAGACCGACACTGGAGACCACACTGGATTTGAAAATTAATTTCTTGTGATTTTAACAGGTACTGTTATTGGATCAGTATTTTATTATAGGGTGAGAGGTAAGTAACAAACCTTTGATGGGATGGAGGTGCAGAGTTGGAAATAGTTGTTGGTTAATGTTCTTTTTTAGAGTCAAAGAATAGAATGGAAAAGATTTTTCTTTAAATTGTGGAATTTGGAGAGTTCTCTGACACTCCCTCTTTAACAGATTAGGATTCTTAGGTTATTTACCGTGAGGAAACAGGCCCTTCGGCCCAACAAGTCCACACTGACCCACCGAAGCGTAACCCACCCAGACCATTCCCCTACATTTACCCCTACACCGAACACTACGGGCAATTTAGCATGGCCAATTCACCTAACCTGCACATTTTTGGATTGTGTGAGGAAACTGGAGTACCCGAGGAAACCCACACAACACGGGGAGAATGTGCAAACTCCACACAGAGAGTCGCCTGAGGCGGGAATTGAACCCGGGTCTCTGACACTGTGAGGCAGCAGTGCGAGGTGAGCTTTTCTGAGCATCGAGTTGAATTGGCAGGAGGGTTTCCCACCACGTCATATTGGTTTTGGGGGTCTGGTCCATGATTTGGAGAGGTTTAGACAGATCCAGTCTGAGATTTGGATGGATTTGAACAAATTTGGAGTAAAAGATCCAATCAGATTTAAACACATGCGGATCAGTGTCCGAGATCTTTAAATAAAAAGTAGGTGAAACAATTAGTTTAATGTCAGTTACTTGTGGCTGGTTAAATTAAAAGTGAGAGAAATGACTCTTAAAATTACTAAAGAGGTTCTGGGTTTGATTTCCAAATTTGACAAGAAAGTTTAGATTGAAAGAAAAAAGACCTTACTTTTCAAATTAGCAAAGAGGTTAGAACTGGGTTTAACAAAAGACAAAAGTACAGCTGGAATTAGAGTTTGTTACTCAAGCGCGTAGGTGTCTCAGAGAAATAGACAAGTGCAGCACCGTCAGAAAAACCGAACGCACAATTGAAGAAAATGTAGTTCAACAATAAACAAAGGGAGAGAGAGAAGAAAGAGGGACAGAGTAAAAAGAGAGAGAAAAAGAAAGAGAGGCAGGAAAAAGGGGAGAGAAGTTCTTAGCTCAGCAAAGAGAGAGAAGAAAGTGAGAAAGAAAACAGAAAGAAAAGAAAGAGAAAAGGAGAGAGAATTTGAACTTCAGAAGTTGTGACTTCGTTGGGAAAGTCAAGTGAACAGGATGGAGGTGAAATGAGAAGGTAGTGATATATATAAATATGTTAAAACTCTGTCACATTTTGATGAGAACGGTGTCGCTGTTTCCTTCATTTCATTTGAAAAGTTGGCTCGGCAGATGGAGTGGTCAGAGGCCTTGTGGGTAATGCTGGTTCAGACTGAGCTGGTCGGCAGAGCGAGTGAGGGACTTGCAGCACGGTCAGATGAGGGGTCAAGAGGTTATACAGATGTCAAACAAGCTGGTTTGAATGTTTAAGAATTGGTACCAGAAGCAGATACACAGTGATTCAGAAACACAAAGAAAGAACCAGGTCAGACTTATGTTGACTTTGAAAGCATTAAACACAGTATTTTTTAAAAAATAGATAAGACTTATAGAACATAGAAGGATACAGCGCAGTACAGGCCCTTCGGCCCTCGATGTTGCGCCGACCGAATCCTACCTAACCTATACTAGCCCAATAACTTCCAAATGCCTATCCAATGCCCGCTTAAATGACCATAAACATTATGAGGCTGTATGAGAGATTATTCAGCAAGAGGAGTTTAAAAGCTCCCTCCTGAGATAATAAGAATTCACGTGGATGAACAGAAAGTTCAAGAATTGAGTAGAGCAGCAGAGATGGCGGATGAATATACATTGATGCATAAGGCAATGTTTAGCTTCCAGCAAGAATTCCATCTGTGAGGGTGAGAAATTGGGAGAAGGGGAGGTCCTACACTACAACACACAGAGTAGAGAACATTGGGAATCGTTTACCACCGGTTAAAAAAGAAGCCCAAGAGGGTGGAAAGGAGGTAAAAGGCCTCATATGTTTCCACTGTGGTAACGTGGGGCACAGCAAGTCACAGGGCTGGTCAGTAAAGAAAGGCATTGTGGGAAAAGAGGCTAAGCCAGTGGCATTAGTGAAAGGAGTAAAGGAAACTCAGAACAATTTGAGGAATGCAGGAGAGTGCACAGCCTACGCAGGGGCTGGGTATGGCGGCTGTACCTGATCTCTATAAAGGATTCGCCTCAGTGGGTAAAGGTTACTCAGGAAAACGGGGGAGAAAGGAAAGAAGTTATAATTTTGAGAGATACAGGATTTAACCAGTCCCTAATATTAAGAAATGAACTTATTTGCACTCTGTCTGACCTGTTACCCAACAGAATGCTACGTTGTGGTACAGATGGACAGAAATTTAGTGTTTGTTGTGGAAGAATCACTCAATGTCGTATTTAAAAAATTACTGGGAAATGCAGAAAATCCTTCATGAAATTAAACTTTAATCTTGCAAAATCAAAGCTGTGGGAACCAGCAAAATGTCTTCCTGACTTCCCACAATCTCTTTGTTCTCCTACAATTCATCCAGTTCTCCTTCCCGTGCTGATCTGAGAGCATGAGCATCCCCAATCACACTGGCTTGCTTCACCTTTCTAACCTGATCATCGTCTGCCACACTAGTTCCCTTCTTCACATTTAACCCATCACATTACAACACCATCACCTTCAGCATTAGCTCATCTCCCAGTGATTTAACTAACCGATCACAATGCACTACCATTATCTGTTACTGGAGCCCTGTAACATGATCCCGGACATACATTGCAACACTAAGTTAACTACATAACTGCTAGAATAATGTCCATACCTTCCCCGATGTAAGATCAGGTTGGAGTGCCAACTCAAGGCTGGGCAAGTTACAGTGGGAGTGATTGACAGAGTGTCAGTTCTAGGAATCCAGTTTGTTTTTGGGAACAATGTAGTAGGATCCAGGGTGGGATTGAGATTCCTTGTTGTAGAGAAACCCAAGGAAGACCAGGAAACTGAGGAATTAAAAGAAAAATATATCCTGGAATTTTCCGGGACTGTGGAGTAACAAGACCCTCCTGACAAAAGTCACAGCATGAAGCAAAAACTAAAGAGCAAGATGAAGGAGTTGAGTTTCAGTGAGCGGACCCCCCTGTTTGAGGGAACGGTGCAGGAAAACCCTGACCAGGCAGAGGGTCAGGCAGAAGTGTTTGGTCCTGAAAGGCTCATGGCCTTACAGCAGAAAGGCAAGGCAATCAAAGTTGTTGCACACTCCAAAAAGGAGGCAGAGACTATTCCTGAGGGTAATTATCTTAAAGATGACAATGGAGACCACGGCAGGTTAGTGTCGAGGAGAAATGGGCCGAAGTGCACCAGATTGTGTTGCCGGGAGCATACAGACAGGAAGTGACACGGAGGGTGGGGGGGTAGTACACAAATTACCAGGGGAAGGTCACCCAGGTGTATGAAAGACTCAGGATAAGGTACAAAAGCATTTCTATTGGCCTGGAATGCACAAGGATGTGGGTAACTTTTGCCGTACGTGTCATACACGGCAAATGGTAGGGAAGCCACAGGCGGGAATAAAACCAGCAACTTTGTTGGCAATTCCCACAGCCCGAAGACCCTTTCACCCGGGTTATGGTGGATTGTGTAGGTCCCCTCCTGAGAACTAGAAGAGGGAACCAGTACTTGCTCACCGTAATGGATGTGTGTACCAGATTTCCAGAGGCAATTCCATTACGGAGTATGAACATAAAAAGGGTGGGAGAGGAGTTAGGAGCTGTCTTTGTGCAGTATGGGTGACCCAGAGAGATTCACTCAGACCAAGGGGCTGATCCACAAGCCCAACTATCCTGCCTGACCTGTCGTCTTGGCACCGACCTCAACTCCATCCTCTCCCCCCTTAGTTCAGGCACTTCCCACTGACATCCATGATTCCAACCATGTCCTTAATCTCTCCAGCAGCTTCCTGTTCCCCAGCCCCCAGCGCTTTATCTTCATTATGGATGTACAGTCCTTACATGCATCCAGACCTCACATGGAAGACCTCCAAGCCCTCTGCTTCTTCCTCTCCAACAAACCCATCCAGTCCCCCCTCCACCAATACCCTCCTCCACCTCGCTGAACTGTTCCCACCCTCAAAACACTTTCCTTCAACTCCTCCCATTGCCTTCAAATCAAGGGAGTGGCCATGGGCAACCGAATAGGCCCCGCCTACACCTGCCTCTTTGTTGGTTCTATCAAACAGTTCCTCTTCAGTACCTCCACAGTAACTGTGCCCCGACTCTTCCACCGTTACATCGGTGACTGCATCGGTGCAGCGGCCTGCATCCAGGCTGAACCAGAGCAGCTCATCGACTTCACCCACACCTTCCACCCCACCCTCAAACTCACTTGGTCCATCTCAGACACCTCCCTCCCCTTTCCTGACCTCACCATTTCCATCTTCCATGACAGACTCCGGTGACAAGCCCACAGACTCCCATAACTACCTGGAGTACTCCCCCTCCCACCCAGTGTCCTCCATCCCATTCTCCTACTTCCTCTGTGTCTGCAGGACGTGCTCGGATGAGGAGACATTCCGCACGTGAGCATCCCAGATATCCACATATTTTGAACAATGTGACTTTCCTCCCTTCATCATCCAGACAGTCCTCCTCCACACCACCTCCATTCCCTGTTCCACTGGTCCAAACAGCCTCTATTACATTAAACACAGAGTCCCCCTTGTCCTCACCCACCAATCTCCACATCTAACGCTTCATCCTTAAACAGTTCCGCCAACTCCACCTAGACCCCACCACCAAGCACATCTTTCCCTCCCCCACCCCTCTCTGCCTTCCACAAGGACCACTCACTTCGACAATCCTTGGTTTGTGCCCACTCTCCCCACCGACACCCCTGAACCCCCAGGTACCTTCTCCTGCAACCAGAAAAGATGCCAAACCAGTTGGCACACCACCCCCCTCACCTCCATCCAGGGCCACAAACACTCCTTCCAGGTGAGACAGAGATTCTCCTGCCTCTCTTCCAGACTAGTTTACTGCATCAGGTGCTCCCGATGTGGTCTTCTCTACATCAGGGTGACCGAATGTAAACTTAGGCATTCTGTTCACCGAGCATCACAGCCAGGCCCACAGGGGCCAACCGGACCCCCCAGTCACCACCCATTTCAATTCCCCCAACCACGCCCTTTTGAACATGACCTCTTCCATTGCGGCAATGAACCACAGCGCAACTTGGAGAAACAACACCTCATCTTCCAACTCGGCAGCCCACAGCCTGGAGGACTCAATATTGAGTTCTCCAATTTCAAATAACCTCCCTCCCCATCCCCCAACTCCCTTCCCAGCCTCTCCCCTCCCTTCCATTGGTCCCTGCCCCCACTCGGATTCATTCCACCCACTGACCTAATCAGGTTGTACCCTCGACCTGTCTTCACCTATCCCCACCTGCCACACCCTTTATCTGCAGCTCCTCCCATACCCACCCCCAGTCCTGAAGAAGAGTTATATCTGGAACATTGACTCTCCTCCTGCTGATGCTGCCTGGCTTGCTGTGCCCTTCCAGCCTCCTGCCTGTCGGTTTTGGATTCCAGCATCTGCAGGGTTTTTTTTTTGTCTCTCAGGCTGCTGAAGGAAGTCATGGATAGCTTCAGCAGACAGCACTTTAAATCAAGTGTGTATCCCCCTGAACCCCAGGGAGCTGTAGAAAGGTGGCATCACACCCTGAAGATCATGGGAAGACCATCCTGTCAGGATGACCTGAATGATTACCATAAAGGTATCCCATTTGTATTGTTCTCCATTCGAGATGCCCCAAATGAATCTGCACAGTTTAAACCCTTTGAGTTTATATTTGGATGTGATGCGACAGGGCCTTTGAAATTAATTAAAGAGAAACTGACAGGAGCAAAGTCGAGATCTCACACTTGGATTATATATCAGAGGTGAGGGAGAGAGGAAATCAGGTTGGTGAGTTAGCTAAACAGCACCTGAAGAGGGCACAGTGTAGAATGAAGCAGGTGTCAGTGAACATTCTGGAATTTGAATGTTTTCCCGTTAGGATGACTTATTAATATTGTCATGGGTGATCAGAGATCCTTCCAAAGCAAGGTTTACCGATCCTGATCAAATTGAGCAAAAGCTGAGCCAGCTAAACTATCTGGGAAAGATGCTGGATCGGAAAAAAAATCTGTATTGGGTCTGTCATGTGAAGATGTTGAAAGCTTATGATAATAGAGAGAAGGAAATGGAGGAACAGGTGTTAGTTACTGTCCCACAGAGTGCGGAATCCAATCCAGATGTTGTGGAGTTTGATGTGTCTCAAATTACATTAAAGAATGAGGAACTCCTTGAGGAGTGGGATAGGTTAGTGAGCTGTGTCTCAGGAGCAAAGAACCCAGTTGAAAGGCTTGTTGCAGCAGGATGAGGACATACGCAGGAATAAGATGGGGAGGACTAATGCTGTTGTACGTGAGGTAGATGTAGGGGATGCTGTTCCGATAAAACAACACCCCTACAGACTTAATCCTTTCAAAGACACACAGGTCCAGAAGGAGGTGCATGCGATCCTCAATGAGGATATCATCGAACTGGGTCAGAGTGAGTGGAGTTCACCAATCGCCTAACTTCCCAAACCTGACGGGACTCAACAATTCTGTGTGGCTTATTGGAAGGTCAATGCCGTAACAAAATCAGACTCAAACCCAATACCGAGATTGGAGGACAGTATAGAGAAAGTTGGACAAACCAGTTACATCACAAAGTTAGACTTCCTGCGTGGTATTGGCAGGTACCTTTCTCAGTGAGAGTGAAATAAATTTCTGTGTTTGTAACCCCAAATGGGCTATATCAATTCAAAATGATGTCCTTTGGAATGAAGAACGCACCTGCCACATCCCAAAGACTCAGGGACAGACGTTGGAAAGGTGGGTTAACAAACTGTGCAGTCTGTCTGGATGGTGTAGTGATCTTTAGTGAGCCATGGAACGATCACATGGTACAGTCGGCAGAGCTCTTTGAACTGTTCTCAGGAGCAAAACTGATAATAAACTGAGAGAAAGCAGGATGAGCGAAGGCAAAGGTGATGTTCTTGGGACATAACATTGGTAATGGAAGATTGACCCGAAGGAACACAAGGATGAAGGATCCCGAGGAATTTCCACGACCAACCTTGAAGAAAGAGGGGCTTCGATTTGTGGACGAAGTGGATTCTCCCGGAAGTTTGTTCCAACCTTCACCAGTGTAGTCTCACCGTTAACACCGTTAACTGAAGGGGAAGACAACCTTTTGGTGGACAGAACAATGCCAGGAGGTATTGGACTATTTGAAAGCAGTATTAACCACCGCACCAGTTTCAGCGACACCAACCTTTTTGAAACCCTTCAAATTGCAATCGATGTTAGTGACATAGGATTTGGAACTGTACTGCTCCAGGAAGGTGTGGATGGAATTGAACTGCCAGTCGGTTACTTTTCAAAGAAACACAACACCCACCAGAGAAAATACTCTCTGATTGTATAGGAACTATTGAGTTTGGTCCTGGCATTGCAACGTTTTAATGTGAATGTCATGACAATGAGTCGGAGACGGTTGGGTACACAGATCACAATCCTCTTACATTCTTGGAATGATTTAAAGACAAGTAAATGAGACCATTTCATTGGGGTCTTGTGTTACAGACTTTTAATTTCCACATTGTACATGTTGCGGGTTGTAAGAATGTGACATCAGATACATTATCGAGAATTTAACGAATAAAGTATAGATAAGATTGAACAGATTCTGATGTTTTGTACATATATTATATGTATTTCATTGTAATTGGGTTAAGAATTAGGGGAAAATGAAACAATCTTTTCATTATAATGGTTCATTTCTTTCTGAAGGGGGGAGGTGTTATGAAGCTGAAAGCATGGACTCTGCCATGAAGAGAGAGTGAGACTGTTTCGGCAGTGGGAATGTGCAGGCAGCGGTCATGTGACTGACGAGCAGTCTCAGAGTATACCGGAAACTTGGAAATATGTAACATTTGGCTGTAAACTATATCTCAGTTGTTTAGACCACCCTATGAATTTAACCAATCTGTTTAAATTATGCGAGGAGGAAGTGAGGCGTGCAGATGCTGGAGATCAGAGTCGAGAGTGTGGTGCTGGAAAAGCACAGCCGGTCAGGCAGCATCCGAGGAACAAGGGAATCATCAATTCTCCTGCTCCTCGGATACTGCCTGACCAGCTGTGCTTTTCCAGTACCACACTCTCGAGTTTAAATTATGTCCCGGGATACTAAATCCCAGTCAATTTTGAATTTTGAATTGTTTTGACAGCATCAAACCACTGAGATGAGTGATGTTTGGGGTAAAAATAATCTGGCATTTTGTAAGTTAGCCAGAGAGAGAGAACGAGAGAGAGTGAGAGAGAGCGAGCGAGAGAGAGAGCACCAACGGCTATTGAGAGACTGCATGAAAAACACTCAAAGGTACCATTTTCATTAGAAATATCTGTGCAGCAGAAGAGTGAAGATGATTCAGGATGATCTACAAACAGAGGAAGACAGACACTGGGGACCACAGCCACTGCCTGGTTTTGAAAATTAAGTTGCTGTAATTTTATTAGGGGCTTTTATTGGATCAGTATGTTATTATAGAGTGAGAGGTAAATAACAAACCTTTTAAGGGAAAGGAGGTGGAAAGTTGTAAGTAGTTGTTTAATGTTCATTTTTAGAGTTAAAGAATAAAATTGATATTTTTTTCCTTTCAACAGTGGAACTTGGGGAGTTCTCTGGATTTCACCAGTTTCCTAATTTCCCCTTCCCCCACCTCACCCCAGCTCCAACCTTCCAGCTCAGCACCGCCCTTATGACCTGTCCCCCACCCCACCCTAGCTCCAACCTTCCAGCTCAGCACGACCCTCATGACCTGTCCCCCACCCCACCCCAGCTCCAACCTTCCAGCTCAGCTCCGCCCTCATGACCTGTCCCCCACCCCACCCTAGCTCCAACCTTCCAGCTCAGCACGACCCTCATGACCTGTCCCCCACCCCACCCCAGCTCCAACCTTCCAGCTCAGCTCCGCCCTCATGACCTGTCCCCCACCCCACCCCAGCACCAACCTTCCAGCTCAGCACCGCCCTCATGACCCGTCCCCCACCTCCCCCCAGCTCCAACCTTCCAGCTCAGCACCGCCCTCATGACCTGTCCCCCACCCCACCCCAGCTCCAACCTTCCAGCTCAGCACCGCCCTCATGACCTGTCCCCCACTCCACCCCAGCTCCAACCTTCCAGCTCAGCTCCGCCCTCATGACCTGTCCCCCACCCCACCCCAGCTCCAACCTTCCAGCTCAGCTCCGCCCTCATGACCTGTCCCCCACCCCATCCCAGCTCCAACCTTCCAGCTCAGCTCCGCCCTCATGACCTGTCCTATCTGCCTATCTTCCTTTCCACCTATCCACTGCACTCTTCTCTCTGACCTATCACCTCCATCCCCACCCCCACACACCTATTGTACTCTATGATACTTTCTCCCCACCCCCACCCCTTCCTCTCATTTATCTCTCCGCTCTGCAGGCATCCTGCCTCTATTCCTGATGAAGGGCCTTTGTCAAAACGTTGATTTTCCTGCTCCTCGGATGCTGCCTGACCTGCTGTGCTTTTCCAGCACCACTCTAATCTAGACTCTGGTTTCCAGTATCTGCAGTCCTTGTTTTTACCTCGTTCTCTGTCACTCCTACTTTAACAGATGAGGCGGCATGGTGAGCTTTTCTGTGTTTTTTGTTTAATTAGCAGGAGTGTTTCCTATTGTGTGTAACATCAGTTTATGACCAACGGTAATCCACTGGAGCTGGAGTTTGGAAGATTGAGAGGAGTCGTTTCTGAAAGATAGAAGATTCTCAGGTGGAAGTGACAGAACTGGGTAGTCTATCCACCAAAAGCTGTCATACAGTGGACACAAACAAAATCAGAGACACCTGACTATCACTCAGAATGAACAATTATGTCCATACCGAAAGAAAACGGCACGACAAGACAAAATGACAAAGCTCACCAAAGCAGAGAAGACAACACGACAGACACCTGGGTAAGAACGCCAGTTATCATGGACCAGACCGAATATATTCAGAGAGCAGAGAAATTACTTGCAGATACCGACACCTACCTCCAGAGGGAGTGTGACCCCACACCACAGTAACCAATAGAATAAACAACACACGACGGAACCAACTAAAAACAGACTCATAACCAGAATTGACCGATAAAGGATGAAACCAGAAAGCAATAACACCTCAAGATTTTCTGGATTACCCAAAGTACACCAACCAGTCATCCCACTTAGACCCATTGAGGCACTCTCTCAAACTCCATCACATAAAATGGCAAAAGGACTTCAACAAAATCTGAAACATCTTATCAGTGGATCCAAATACTCCGTACAATCATCACAGGAATTCCGAAATAACATCAAGAACATAAACATTGACAAGGGCGAAGCAATGGTCTCATTGGATATAACGGCACTGTTCACTTCAACTGACATAACCCTAGCCAGAGAGATGCTGGAAAAGCACAGCAGATCAGGCAGCATCCGAGGAGCAGGAGAATCGACGTTTCAGGCAAAAGCCCTACATCAGGATTTTCCTGCTCCTCGGATGCTGCCTGACCTGCTGTGCTTTCCCAGCACCACATTAATCTAAACTCTGGTTTCCAGCATCTGCAGTCCTCACTTCTGCCTTCTAGCCAGAGAGACAATAGCCAAACTCCTGGACAAACAGAACAGACAGCACGATGGGGAACCTATCAATAAGGATATCTCTCCCTAGTTACACTTTGGTCCTTAAGAGGATTTTTACAAATACATTAACTCTATTTGCCAAAGCTATCTCATGTCCCCTTTATGTCCTTCCGATTTCCCTCTTAAATATACTCCTACTGCCTTATTACTCTAAGGAATCACTCGATCTATCTTGTCTATCCCTGACATATGCTTCCTTCTTTTTCATAACCAAAGGTAGAAGACAGAGGGTGGTGGTGGAGGGTTGTTTTTCAGACTGGGGGCCTGTGACCAGTGGATTCCACAAGGATCGGTGCTGGGTCCACTACTTTTCATCATTTATATAAATGGTTTGGATGTGTGCATAAGAGGGACAGTTAGTAAGTTTGCTGATGACACCAAAATTGGAGGAGTAGTGGACAGTGAAGAAGGTTACCTCAGATTACAACAGGATCTTGACCAGATGGGCCAATGGGCTGAGAAGTAGCTGATGCAGTTTAACTTAGATAAATGTGAGGTGCTGCATTTTGGGAAAGCAAATCTTAGCAGGACTTATACATTTAATGGTAAGGTCCTAGGATGTATTACTGAACAAAGAGATCCTGGAGTGCAGGTTCATAACTCCTTGAAAGTGGAGTCGCTGGTAGATAGGACAGTGAAGAAGGTATTTGATATGCTTTCCTTTATTGGTCAGAGTACTGAGTACAGGAGTTGGAAGGTCATGTTGCGGCTGTACAGGACATTGGTTAGGCCACTGTTGGAATATTGTGTGCAATTCTGGTCTTCTTCCTATCAGATAATTGTTGTGAAACCTGAAAGGGTTCAGAAAAGATTTACAAGGATGTTGCCAGGGTTGGAGGATTTGAGCTACAGGGGAAGGCTGAACAGACTGGGGCTGTTTTCCCTGGAGTGTCAGAGGCTGAGGGGTGACCTTATAGAGGCATGGATAGGATAAATAACAAAGTCTTTTCACTGGGGTGCGGGATTCCAGAATTAGAAGGCATAGGTTTGTGGTGAGAGGGGAGAGATATAAAAGAGAGGCCTGAGGGGCAACGTTTTCACACAGAGGGTGGTGTGTGTGTGGAATGAGCTGCCAGAGAATGTGGTGGAGGCTGGTACAATTACAACATTTGAAAGGGATCTGGATGGGTATATAACTGGGAAGGGTTTGGAGGGATATGGGCCAGGTGCTGGCAGGTGGGACGAGATATGGTTGGGATATCTGGTTGGCACGGATGAGGTGGACCGAAGGGTCTGTTTCCGTGCTGTACATCTGTATGACTCTATGGGTGCACACTCAAACTACCAGACCTGTGCTTGATGACACACTTCATTTTCAACAACCAAATCTATGAACAGATCAATGGGACACCTCTGGGCTCACCCATCTCGGGGCTCACAGCAGAAGCAATGAGGCAAAGACTGGAACAAACAGCTCTCCAACAAATCCAGTCCAAACTCTGGATCAGATATGTGGACTGCACTTCCATTTTCATTAAGAGAACAGAAATCGCGAACCCACACCGGATTATACACATCATGTTCACAAGGATCAGATTTACGAGAGAGGGAAGAAACAAAAATCAACTGCCATTCCTGGATGTGATGTTAGAAAGAACACAGAACGGTGAATGCACCATAAACCTATACAGGAAAGGCACACACACTGAGCACGTCCTGAACTACAACCACAACCACCCGAACACACAAACAAAGCTGCATTCCGACCCTCTCCAAAAGGGCTACAACACACTGCAGCGCTCCCCATCCACGAAGGGAAGAAGAAGAACACCTCGACAGAGTATTCCCCAAGAGCAGATATCCCTGTACCTTCTGTTACTACAAGGGTTAGCCCCACTCTGCCCCCGTTAAGGTAAACCTGCAACACCGAAATGATTTAATCCCTGCTGTAATCTGTTAAACTTTGAGAGGCAAGGAACTATTCCCAAAGTCACTATTTGAAGTAAAAATTAAGAATGCTATTTTTTAAAAGTCTAACAGAGAATAATTAATTAACAACCAGTTACAACTCCTTTCTCTAACCTATCTTTTACCTTCCCCTCCACAATATTAATCAGAAAAACCCCCGATTAAGATTTACCGGAAAATTCAAATTTCAAAACCAGCCAACAGCTGGATCTTCTCCTTGTACCTTCCTGTGTAGATTTGATCTCCAGGTCAGTGTTGATGTTTTTCTCTGTGCAAACTCCTTCTCTGGACAGGTCCTTCTCTTAGAGTTCTCAGGAGCAGCCTACATTTGTTGGTCTTTTGGCAGTTCCCCTCCAACTGTTCAATTTTTGTTTCGGTTTGATACCCCAAATTATCGGATCATTTCATTGGTGTTAATGTTGTCAAAATACTAAATTCAAAATTGATTGGAGTTTGGTATTTTGGAGCATAGTTTAAATTGATTGGCCGAATTTGTATTTGTTTTGTCTCATGGCAACCTAGGTACTGCTCGCTGCTGGACCACGTGTAACATTGTAAATTCTCCAGCAGTCTGTGTGCTTGCTGAGTCCTTCAACTCTCTTAAAGATACAGTACCCCTTACACCTTCATAATACTTCATCCAAAGATGCTGAACAGACAAACAACACAACAAGGCCACGAACTAACCCACTAGCCACGCTCCCCTTTATAAAAACCACCTCAGAACTGTCAGCCAGAATTCTCCAACCACTCAGATTCATGATAGGGCACAAACTGACAGCCACGCCCAATCAACAACTCACCAGGACAACGGAGCCTCTACCCATCATGTGCAAGACAAATGTAACTTACAGAATCTCATGCCAAGCCTGCACACAACACTGTGTAGGACAAACAGACAGAAAACTAGCAATCCACATCCACCAACACCACCAAGCACTAAACGCCATGACTGCTGTCCCCAGTAACCATACAGACAGGTGACAAAGACTGCAAACTCGACTGTGATAACACAATGATCATAGGACATGCTAAACAGCGGATAGCCAGAGAATTTCTAGAAGCATGGCACTCATCCATGAACTCCATCAACAAACACATAGACATACACCCAATACACCGGCACTTCAATGAACAACTGGAACTGGCATCTGGAAGCTGCAGGAATGGAACCACATAACTTCCAGCAGACACATGACAGCAGCACTTCACAGGAGACTCCAAAGCACTGAAAAGGTCACCGAGACAGGGAACGAAACATCTGCAAATCACCATCCCATCTCGGCGAGCACACCCACAACCACAACAACTGGCACCCGAGCTACAATTCTTTACACAAGCCATGACCAGGCTGGGATTGACATCTAGTCACATACACTAACACTTGGAATCTCTCAGTTCAGATCAGCATTCACTCTCTCTGAAAGATATAGTACAGACAGAGTCACAAAGTCACAGAGATGTACAGCATGGAAACAGACACTTCAGTCCAACTCGTCCATGCCGACCACATATCCCAACCCAATCCAGACCCACCTGCCAGGACTTGGCCCCTATCCCTTAAAACGTTCTTATTCAGATACCCCTCCAGATGCCTTTTAAATGTTGCAATTGTACCAGGCTCCACCACTTCCTCTGGCAGCTCATTCCATACACCTACCACCCTCTGCGTGAAAACGTTGCCCCTTAGGTCTCTTTTATATCTTTCCCCTCTCACCCTAAACCTATGTCCTCTAGTTCTGGACTCCTCCACCCCAGGGAAGAGACTTTGTCTATTTATCCTATCCATGCCCCTCATGATTTTATAAAACTCTATAAGACCACCTCTGACACTCTGCCTCTGACCCTCCAGGGAAAACAGTCCCAGCCTATTCAACCTCTCCCTGCAACTCAAATCCTCCAATCCTGGAAACATCCTTGTACATCTTTTCAGAACCCTTTCAAGTTTCACAACATCCTTCCAATAGGAAGGGGATCAGAATTACATGCATATTCCAAAAGTGCCCTAACCAATGTCCTGTACAACCACAACATGACCTCCCAACTCCTGTACTCAGTACTCTGGACAAGCATACCAAATACTTTCCTCATCATCCGATCTACCTGCGAATCTACCTTCAAGGAGCTATGAATCTGCATTCCAAGGTCTCTTTGTTCAGCAACACTCCCTCCGACCTTACTATTAAGTCTATAAGTCCTGCTCTGATTTACTTTCCCACATTGAAGCACCTCACATTTATCTAAGTTAAAATGCATCAGCCACTCTTCAGCTCATTGTCCCATCTTATTAAGATCCCATTGTACTCTGAGGTCGCCTTCTTCGCTTTCCACTACACTTCCAATTTTGGTGTCATCTGCAAAATTGCTAACAATACCTCATATGCTCACATCCAAATCATTTATATAAATGATGAAAAATAGTGGACCCAGCACCGATCGTTGTGGCAATCTGCTGGTCACAGGTTTCCAGTCTGAAAAACAACCTTCTACCATCACCCTCTGTCTTCTACTTTTGAGCCAGCTCTGTATCCAAATGGCTAGTTCTCCCTGCTTTCCATGAGATCTAACCTTGCTAACCAGTCTCCCATGGGGGAACCTTCTTGAATGCCTTACTGAAGTCCATATAGTTCACATCTACCACTCTGCCTTCATCAATCCCCATTGTTACTTCTTCAAAAAACTCAATCAAGTTTGTGAGACATCACTAATACCTTCAACTCCATAACACTGTGCAGCGTCAGAAATATGTTGAGCAGATATTTTGCGTCTGTGCAGACAAGAGAAAGGTGTTTTTGAACCAGAGTAGATCATTTATTGCAGTGAAAATGATAACCTGTCCCAAACTCTGTCACTACAGCCTCCCTTTACAAACCCATCCACCTGGATGAAACAGCAGCTGTTTGCTTTCCTTTCTGACTGACCGACCCTACATTTCACTGGAGAGCTATTAGAACCATCTTCTTTGCTTACTCTGGTACAGCCACGTCTGGTGACCTGTCTGTTTTGTATCAAATTGCATCCCAGAATAAATAATCAAAAACAATAAATCAGCAATGTCACAAAGCCAATCCCTTTTTTTCTAAAAGCTGTTCCTTCTCTCAAGGATTCTGTGTCTGTGGTTTTTTCAGAGTGGTCGTAAACAGCCCTGGTTCCAATTCGACTGTTTTTTTTACAGAGATTAAAGAATATTGTGAGGTCTTTTTGTTTCTGTGTAAACAGATGAGACTTCAGGCCAAAGTGGTCATGTTTTAGAAGTGACCTGTAGAATGAAAGCGGCGTGGTCAGCTCTCGAGCTGAGCAGTTTAATCCAGAACAAGTTCGGAGTTCCGCTGTGTGGAAACAGGCTGCGAAAACTCTCTCTCTTTCTGCCCTCCTGGAAGCATTTGTTCCATTTTTACTGTTGTTTTTAAGGGGATTTGCTTATTGGGACTGTTATGTATGTTCGCAACAACATAGTTGAGTCTAGTTTGGAGAGACTACTTTCTGAAGGGGATCTTTATTCTGTTCTATGTATTTCATTGTGGAATTTTGTAAATAAATGTTTGCCTGTTTTGAAACGTGGTGGTCAACATAGCTCCCTGACTCTGGGTAATGTTCACTGTACACGTACCAAAACAAATTGCACAGTTCTGGTCTGGGTTGCCTGCTTCAGAATGTTTTGAGTGGTCTGGCCTAGTCCATACCAGGAACATGTACGCATAGAATGGACCAAACTTCACACTGTTCCCACTTCATCTGATGCTGAAGTAATAAGCATATGCCTCTAATATACCGTCATGTCCGAGCCCAGGTATCCTGAAAATGGGGCCAACAGTCATGTGGAACATTAAACAAGAACAAGATGTCCTGGCATGGTTTTAACAACAGTTTAACAAGACAGTGGGTGCAGTGGGAGAGTCGTTGGGCTTTTTTAGTTTTCTGCCGGACTGACCCCCCCAACCCCTCCTTCACCCAACACCCCCACCCCCACCCCACGGTGGCTCAGGGGCAGCACGGTGTCTCAATGGTTAGCACCGCTGCCTCACGGCACCAGGGACCTGGGTTCAATCCCACCCTCGGGGTGACTCTCTGTGTGGAGTTTGCATGTTCTCCCCCCACCCCCTCCCCCCCCACCCCGCCCCATGTCTGCTTGGCTTTCCTCTGGGTGTTCCTGTTTCCTCCCACAGTCCAAGATGTGCAGGTTGGGGTGAATTATCCAAGCTAAATTGTCCCGTATTGTTCAGGGATGTGTAGTTGTGGTGTATTAGTCCGAGGGTAAATGTAGAATAATAGGTTAGGAGAATGGGTCTGGGTGGGTTAATCTTCGAAGGGTTAGTGTGGACTTGTCGGGCCGAAGGGCCTGTTTCCACACCGTAGGGATTCTATGAGCTTTGCTCCCAGTGAGCGCTGCAGCTCCTTGAGCCTGGGACTGAAATGATCCACAGAAACGTCAGACCACAAGACCATAGGAGCAGAAGTTTGGCCATTCGGCCCATCGAGTCCACTCTACCATTCGTTAGAGAGAAAGAAAACAGCAGATGCTGGAATCCAAAGTAGACAAGCAGGAGGCTGGGAGAACACAGCCAGCCAGGCAGCATCAGCAGGTGGGGAAGTTAGTGTTTCGGGTATTCACCCTTCTTCAGGACTGAAGAACAATTCCACCTGAAATATTGACTTCTCTCTCATAATAGATTTACCAGGATGTTGCTGGAGGTTGGGGGTTGGAGGGTTTTCCCTGGAGCGTTGGAGGCTGAGCGGTGAGCTTATAGAGGTTTATAACATAATGAGGGGCATGGCTAGGGTAAATAGGCAAGGTCTTTTTCCTGGGTGAGGGTGACAGAACTAGAGGGCATAAGTTGAGGGTGAGAGCGGAAAGATTTAAAAGGGACCTGAGGGAGAACCTTTTAATGCAGAGGGTAGTGCATTGTATGGAATGAGCTGCCAGAGGAAGTGGTGGAGACTGGGACAATAAATAGCATCTGGGTGGGTATATGAATAGGAAGGGGTTCGAGAGATATGGACCAAGTGCTGGCAAATGGAACTGGATTAGGTTAGGATATCTGTTCGGCATTGACGAGTTGGAACAAAGGGTCTGTTTCCATGCTGTATATCTCTGTGATTCTTTGACTGTAATAAAGGGGGAGAAAAAGACAGAAAAATACAGGATTGTACTGAGCCAGTCCTCTGACTTGGCAGGCTGTGATGCAAGGTTTCCTTAAAAAATCAAATTAGTGTGGTCATAATTCTTAAAAAATCAAATTAGTGTGGTTATAATAGCACCCAGAACAGGACAGCAAAAGGCCCTTCAGCCAATCATGTCTCTGCTGACAATAATTCAATGTTAATCTAATTCCATCTGCCTGCACCGGACACATTTCCCTCTATTCCAGCCTGGGCACATCCCCATCTAAATGCCTCTCAGGTGTTCCTATCACGTCTGCTATTATCACGGGACCTTCGAGGCATCTACCACACATCGCAGGAAAGAAACTGTTGCCTCACACACTTCCTTTAAATTTTCCCCCTCTCACCTTATCAATAAAACCTTGTATGTGACATTTCCACCCTCGAAACATGACTCTGACTCTGCACTCTATTCCTGCTTCTCATAATGTTAAACACTAAGCCTCCACGTCCTGCCTACCATGTGATAACCAGAACAGCATTTCCTACTCCACTGGAACCTAACGGTTTACTCACAGCTGCCAACCGGCATCACTCGCCAACTTTTCTAATCAATGTCCCAATGAATGAACACAGACATGCCATACACCCTCTACAGCACCGTATCGACATGTACTTCCCCTTGTAGGGAGCTGTGTCCTGGCTCTCCGAGATCCCTCTGTAAATCAATACTCTGAAGGAATCTGTCATCAACTAAATTATTTCCTTTTGCATTTGACATCCAAAAATAGAACACGGAACATGGAACTGTATACACAGGAATGGGCCCTTTAGCCCAGAACGTTGTGTTAAACTTGATACCAAATTAAACTAATCATTTCTGCCTGCCATAGCCCTCCATTTCTTGCATATTCATGCATATTTATATCTAAAAGACCCTTAAACTCCCCGATCATACCTACCTCCATCACGGCCCCGGCTGATTTAAGACTCCAACCACTCTCTGTGTAAAAAGATATTGAACTAACCCCCTCTCACCTTGAATGCAGGCTCCCCAGTATTAGAGATTTCAATTCAGAGGCAATTACTGTGACCATCAATCCTATCCGTACATCCCATAATCTTATATATTTCTATCAAATCTCCCCTCAGCTTCCACCACTCCAAAGAAAACAACCTAAATTTTCTAATCCTCCCTTATAGTTCATCCCCTCTAATCCAGACAGCATCCTGGCAAACGTCTTCTGCACTCTCTCCAAAGCCTCCACTTCCCTTTTGTAATGTGGCGTGCAGAACTGAATGCGAAGCTCTAAGTGTGGCCTCTTCAGATACAACAGATGGGCTACAGTCCGATACACGCCCCTCACGTCTGAGTCAGAGACAGAAGAATTGGACCTGAGGTGAGAACATCCCAGGAGAAGCTACATGATGAGGAACAGGCCTCCATCCCTGGGACTGGGGCCAGGTGGATTTCATTGACAATGCGACCTTTGCCTGGGCTTGTTCCCCCGGGGCCAGAGAGCCCTGGCTAATAGGTACATCCAGGAGATTCAGAGAATCGCCTCATTCTAGGGCCTGGCTCTGAGCGAGGGAGGCAGACTCCATGTACCGTACACGTGTAAAGGAAAGGTGACTTGCTGACTGGGTCCCAGTCTCATTGGAGTGACGTCACCTGTCTAAATATTGATAATTATCAGGCACACCTATCAGATTGATTCTTCAGTTCCCATTTTGTCGATCTCGTCCTACTTTTCTCATTGGTTAGCAACTTATCGTTCTTGTAAATGTGTGGAATATCTATCATGCAAAATAGTTGCACATTCTGACAAAAATGCTTTCCATCGATATTCGCTGATTAAACACAATCTGTTTCTGACTTTGATTTGCAAAGGTATCATAATCCATAAAGAAAGTTATTTCATGAACATTTCACTTCAACAGTCTCGAAATATTTCCGTACAGATTCAGCCATGTTCATTTTCCATCTCCTGTCCACTCAGAAGGATTCTCACAGAGTCGAACATTGACCCTCAGCCGTACACAGGATGGAACAGAAATGAATGATCAAACCCGCTAATCTGACAAGGGAAGGAGGGAACATCAATGAAAGGAAAGGCCACCCATTGGTGCTTTCCATATTTATAAAGACACGCTCTTTCATCACAGCAAATGTGTTCAGATGAAACTGGGGGAAAGACAAAGTAGTGAAGATTATAAAAGGGTGAGGCAATGTTGGGGGTATGTACCATCAAGTCTCGAAGCAGCATTGCATTGAGTGAGGCCTCTGGTCACTCATTTCACGAATGTTCATTCTCTGGATATTCTCCAGTGTGTGACTCAGCTCGGACCATGAATTCTGGCAACACGGCGACTTTGAGCCAAATGTGGAACTTCATTCAAGGCTTTCGAGGTTTGAATTAAAGTTTTACAAAGCCCAATGCCTGAACCACTGAGGAGTATTACTGATCACAGAGTTAATGTTCTGCCATTTTCAAAAACGCCCTTTTACATTCATTACATGCCCAGACATATGTTCCATAGGAGATTGACTTGACCGACAAACAATTAATTTCCAAATGGAAGATAGAATCATAGAATCCCGGCAGTGTGTAAACAGGCCATTCGGCCCGACACATCCACACTGACTCTCTGAAGAGTATCCAAAGTAGAACCATTCCCTACCGTACTACTCTACATTAACCCCTGACTAATGCACCTAACCTACACATCCCTGAACACTCTGGGCAATGTTACCGTGACCAATTCACCCAACCTGCACATCTTTGGATTGTGGCAGGAAACTGGAGCACCTGGAGGAAATAAACACACGCACACACACACACACACACACACACATACGCGCACACACACGCACACACACACGCACACACACACACGGAGAATGTACAAACTCCATACAGACACTATCCCGAGGCTGGAATCGATCCCAACACCCTGACGCTGTGAGGCAGCAGGTGCTAAATACTGAGCCACTGTGCCTCCCAAGGCAGACTCTTGTCTAACTATGGTAGTGCAGTATAGAATGGACAGGCCAGTCTGCCACATATTGTTTCTTGCTGAAGTGTGGTTATATGTCCATTTGATGCCAAGGAAACCCATTCACTCAGGAAGAAGAGAGCGACAAGGCGGGTGCCTTGCTGGGCTGCTGGGGGTCTGTACTGGATCCACTGTTTTGTCTGTAATCGGACTCTCTTGGATGTACAAATGTCATTGTTACCGCTTTGTAATGATTGAAACGGGGATTTGAGGATTGTCCTCATTTCTTTAAACTGGTTGAACGGTTGGGTTTGAGGCCTGGCTTTGCTGCTCCTCTCCCTTGTAAATTTGCTGTTTTTTTGTTTGCAGTGGTTAGTGTTGATTGTGTTGTAAACTGTATTGCTTAATAAAATAAAAATATAACCAGGAAAAATAAGACAGCAACAACTGTCTCCCCTTCCTGGAGATTATGCTGGAACGCAAAGCCAGTGGGGAGCTCCAGACCAACGTATACTGGAAGGGCACCCACACAGAGCAAGTATTCAACTACAACAGCAACCTTCCCCACACCCACAAACAGAACTGTATCAGACCATTGTTTAAGTGAGTCATAACACACTGCAGCACCCTGGAACTGTGCAAAGCAGAAGAAGAACACCCACACAATGTCTTCAGAAAGCATACCGCCATGACAGACCAGAACAGGATGGGACAACACGTCCAGACCCATTGGCCACGTTGCCATACATTAATAACCGATCAGAAATGACCACCAGACCACTCCGATCTCTGGGTATCATGGTGGCCCAGACTACAACAGCCACTGACAATGAGAAAGGATCCCATACCCACAAACAACAGGACCAGCATTAGAGACAAAATACCACATAAAGATTGTCAAAAGTACTACATCGGGCAAACAGGAAGGAAATTAGCCACCAGGGTACACGGACACCAACCAGTCACCAAGAGACATGACCAGTTATCACTTGGACATGCACACAGGCAATGAAGGACCCCAATTCGACATAAGATATACATGCATTTGAAAAGAGAGGGTTTGATTAGGAGTCGGCAGCATGGCTTTGTGGGTGGGTGATCAAGTCTCACAAATTTGTTAGAGTTCTTTGATGAAGTGACCAGGAAAGTTGACGAGGATAGGGCAGTAGAAATAGTCTGTATGGATCTCAGTAAGGCGTTTGATAAGGTTCCACGTGGTAGGCTGCTCTGGAAGGTTAGATCGCATGGAATCCAGGGGGAGCTGGCAAATTGGATACACAATTGGTTTGATAGTAGGAAGCAGTGGGTAATAGTGGAAGGATGTTTGTCAGATGGAGGCCTGTGACTACGGAGTGCCTCAGGGGTCAGTGCTGGGCCCATTACTGTTTGTTATCTCCATCAATAATTTGAATGAGAATGTACTAGACATGGTTAGTAAGTTTGCAGATGATAATACAATATTGTCGACCATGAGGAAGGTTATCAGAAATTGCAGAAGGTTTTTGATCAGCTGGAGAAGTGACCTGAGAAATGGAAAATGAAGTTTAATATAGATAAGTGTGAGGACTTGCATTTTGGAGAATAAAATCAAGGCAGGAGTTTCATGGTGAATGATAGGGCCTTAAGGAGTGTAGTGAAATAGAGGGACCTTGGAGTTCAGGTACATGGTCCTCTGGAAGAGGAGTCCCAGGCAGGGAAGAAAGCTTTGGGCACACTGACCTTGATCAGTCAGGGCATTGAGTACTGAAGTTGGGAAGTTATATTGCAGTTTTGCAGGTGATTGGTGAGGCTGCACTTGGGGTATTGTGTTCAGTTTTGGTCACCTTGCTGTCAGAAGGATGTTATGAAACAGGAAAGAGTACAGAATGAATTTACGAGGCTGTTGCCAAGATCCAATGGTCTGAGTTACAGGGACAAGTTGGATAAGCTAGAACATTTTTCTTTGGAGCGTCGTAGAGTGAGGGGGGATCTTAGAGAAGGATCTTATGTAGGATCATAAGAGGCATGGACAGAGTGAATGCATCAGGTTATTTTCCCCCAGGGTTGGGGAATCGAGGACTAGAGGACATCAGTAGAAGTGTCGAGGGGAAAGAATAAAAGGGAACCTGAGGGACAAGTTTTATACACAGAGGGTGGTACACACATGGGATGGGTTACCAGCGGAAGTGTGTGAGGTGGGTACAGTAACAACATTTAAAAGGCATTTGGTCAATAACATGGATAGGAAAGGATGAGATGGAGAAGGGTCCAGTGCAGGGACATGGGCTGAGTATTGATGAGAAGTTTGGTCAGCATGACCCAGTTTAGACCAAAGGGTCTCTCTCCATTCTGTCGGACTGTATGACTCTGTGACTGTATAACTGGAACAACGTATCCATCCTGTGACACGCCAGTTACATTCACGGGAATTCCTGGAAGTCTGGCACCGAACCCGGAACTCCATGAACAAACATGTCGAGTTGGATCCCATTTACCAACCACTCAGAAACAGAACCAGCAGCAAAGCTGTAAATGACACGACCGACCCCAGCAGACCCAGACACTTAAACAGCAAACAGGACAGAACACCAATGCTTCACCAGAGGCTCACTGATTCTGTTCCCTAGAATGGGGAGGAAATGTCTGAGAACAAACTTGCCAGCTCAGTGAGCAAGTCAACAACCTCATCCACAACCTGAGCTACAAATTCCCATGATACTGTGATCATGGATTGTCTCGTGACTCTCCATCTAAACTAGAGAATGACCGTGAGGACATATTCCCTGCCACAGATGAGTCCAAAACAAGTTTCTGCTCCTCCCAGGGCACCATATTTACTACTTTTCCTTTCTGGAAACTTCACCACGTGGGTTGGAATGACCTTCCAATTCTGGAAATGTCAGGAATACCCAACATGGCTTTGTACCTGGGAAATCATGTCTCACAAACCTTATTGTGATTCTTGAAGAGGTGACCATGAAGATACATGAAGGCAGAGCGGGAGACATTGTTTACATGGGCTTTAGCAAGGTCTTCACCAAGGTTCCACACGGTAGACTGGTTAGGAATGTTCAACCACATGGGGTCTATGGAGACCCAGCCAACTGGATCCAAAGTTGGTTTGATTGTAGGAGACGGGGTGGTGGGAGAGGGTTTTGGTTAAGGATGGAGACCTGCACCTAGCAGTGTGCTGCAAGGATCAGTGCTGGGTCTACTGTTGTTTGTCATTTATATCAATGATTTGTGTGGGAATATAGGAGATGTGGTGAGTAGGTTTGGAGATAACACCAAAATTGATGATATAGTGAACTGTAAACAATGTTATCCAAGCATTCAATGTGATCTTGATCAGCTGGTCTGGTGGGCCGATAAATAGCAGATGGAGTTTGATTTAGATAAATGTGAGGAGTTCCATTTTGCTCCGATAAACCAGGGGAGGTTTACACAGTTTCAGGCAGGGCCTTTGTCTTTAGGTGAGGGGGAAATATTTAAAACTGAACACGAGCTGCAATCTTTTCACACAGAAGTTGGTGCGTGTGTGGAACGAGCCACCAGAGGAGGTGGTGGAGACAGGTCCAGTTACAACATTGAAAAGGCATCCAGATGGGGAGATGGATGGGAAAGGTTTAGAGGGACATGGGCCAAACGCTGTCCAATGGGGCTACCTCACTTTATGAAATCTGGTCAGCATGGGCACGTTAGTCTGAAGGGTCTGTTTCCGTGCTGTATAACTCTGTAATCTATCATCCAGATACTGACAGACACACTCATGGAAACACTGTATAAGGTTCCAACAACTGAGTACAATAATCCAAATGTAGTCTGACCAATAATTTGCAGGGGTTTCGTATTACTCCCGTGCTTTCATGTTCTATCCCTCTGTTTATAAACCCAACGACCCAATAATCCTTATTACCTGCTCTTGCCACTTGCCGGATAATCTCCATAGAATTATGCACATGGTCCCCTCAGTCCCTCAGCTCCTGTATTCCCCTCAAAACTGGGACATTGAGCCTGTGGTTTCTGTCTGTACTTATTGGACCAAAACACACTCCCTCACATTTCTCAGCATTGACATTCATTTGCCAGGTATCTGTGCGTTTTGACCAACTTGTCATGGACCAATGGAGTTGATCGGTTTTGATAAGTTCCTGAATAAGAAAGCATTGGAGCAATATGGGCCTTAATATGGCAGGTGGAACTGGTTTAGTTTGGGAACATGGTCTGCATGGGCTGGGTGGGCCGAAGGGTCTGTTTCCATGCTGCATGACTCTATTCTCACAAGTCACAGTTCTCCCCATCGCGGTAACATCGACACATTTAGAGTTTGCAACAACACCCATCTCTCAATCAGATGGGGCAAGGGTCTGAATACTAATCCCTGGAAAACACTAATTCCAACTCATCTCC